>NC_088100.1:104842886-105142886 GCF_036370855.1 Dromaius novaehollandiae
AAAGCGAGAGAGAGAGAAAGCGAGAGAGAGAGAAAGCGAGAGAGAGAGAAAGCGAGAGAGAGAGAAAGCGAGAGAGAGAGAAAGCGAGAGAGAGAGAAAGCGGGGGGGGGAGGGGGAGAGAGAGACTTGAAGAAAAAGAATACGGAAAAAGCAGCATGTCACCAGGATAAAGGTAGATCTTTACTCCTTGGCTTTATTTAATAATGCCGAAGTCTTTTGATTAGTAATAGAAAATTTTAACAGACTCTGAGAGATTTTGCTGGGGTAAAGGATAAAAAGAAAAACCAAGTTAGTGCCAGTAGGAGAAGAAAATACAGAAGTAAGAATTAGGAAGGTGCTTTTCAGTCAATGAACATCTTTCCATTGACTTCGCCAAGCTCTGGATGAACCTGCAAATAAAGTGCAAGCAGCATTTCTAAACCTTAAACTAGGAACCAACAAACTGAACAATAAAAATCATAACTGATGTAATTATTTGTCATAATCTGATTTGGCAGACATTTCCCTATGTATAATTCAGTGTTTCATAATGGATCAATGGATTCAAACAACTGCAGATACAAGCAGAAATCTGAATGAAGAGGGAGGAAGTTTTTAGTACTACAAAGCCACTATTTGTCAAGGTCCTCTAGCAACAACGCCTTATTTTCCATTTGCTTGATTGCATGATTTGCATATGATCAAATGTAGGCAATCGTGGACATGAAAAACAGATCACTCTCAGATGCATTAGAAACGGATCCACAAGCATTATCCAGAAATGCATTACAAGAAAATGCATCCCAGTGCATGGAAACCTTAGTGATCAATGTCAAACAATCTATAATTTAAAATACAGGCCATGAATTATATGTTATTTTACAATTGATTTCATGCTGTTGCTGGAAGAATTTCATTGATCTCAATTTACAAAATGAACCCAATAAACAGAGAATGATTTTCTTTTTAACTCACAGTAAAAACTGAAGAAATTTTATTATACATTAGAAAATTAAAAAAGAAGTTATTTTGCTCCATCAGGTTATATTCCCATCTGTTCTACAATTCCAGCCTCCTGTGTTACTTTAAAATAATATCAAATGCTTTGCCTGGAATTTTCCAATAATTACTCTCTTAAATCACTTATTTCCTATTAAAACAAAGCTAAACTTAAAAATTATAGATGCATACTGAGAAAAAGTTAAATTTGGAATTCAATCTTGTATTCATTTCTGGACTTCAAAGGCAAAGAGCACCAAAGGGCGAAAAGGGAACAGACTTTTTTTTTTTGGGGGGGGGGGGGGGTTTACAGGATTCCCTCAAACCATTCTTTTTCCTATTAAGGTAGCAGGAAGGCAGGAAAATGCATCTCTCCTTCACCTCCCAATCCACCTATCCATTTAAGCCCATTACTTTTTCCAGAAAAAAAGCAGGAGTCAGGGAGAGAAGGGCTCAACCTGCCTTTTCAATCTCTGACCTCAGAGGCAATACAAACGAACTAGATTCTTTTCTAGCTCATACATCAGTGAGAGAATTTCTAACTACAGTGGTTATCATTAAAATTGTTATTTGCATACCACTATATTTATTATGCATGTGGTATATGCAGAACTCCCCACACTTACTAAGATAGATATCTTAAATATCATAGTAAAGCTGACTATAGTGGTTGGTATATATATCCAGTTTCTAATAACCACCAACATAAGTTCTGATAGGACAATCAATGCGTGAGACAGAAAGAATAAAAAATGACCCTGTTTGCATGGCCAGTGAGGACACTCACTTTACTTTGTTCAGATTTAATGGGTAGTCATTGAAAGATACTATGCAACATTAAAATGCTACTTCTAGTAGGGAATTTCAGAGATTTAGCTGAGGTGGAGAGGAAAAACATAGGAGATCAAGAATACAGAAATGAGAGATTTAAGAATTTGACCCAAAACACGAACTTCACAGTCAAGGTCTCAGAGTATACCACAGTTCAAAAATAACACAATAATAATGTCAATAATGTCGTTTCAATTTATCTGTAACATGCAGCATTCTGCATTCAGCTTTACAGAAGAGCCACATATCTTTCTTTTCTCCCCTCTTCACCCTATTTCCACTCTCCCTGATTTCAGGCACCTATTGTAAGGACTAGAAATGGCAGCATAATGTCCTGGTGAGTGCTCAGTTGAAAAGTGACTTGTATGAGGAACCCCACATAGTTTCTCTCAGGAAAATAATTGAGACAATAGCAATCCCATTGCTACACTGAAAGGAAAATAATAGGACAGCCCTGTAACAAGAGATTATTAGCAGCACAACAAAGCAAACCTGCTGCGAGAGTATGAAGATGAAAAACTTCCAAAGAATTCCAATCACCAAGTTGTTTATGTAACTAGACTGCGTGACTACTTGGGCTCATTACTCACATCCTTACTCTGGTTCCTTCATCTTTCACATTTTTTGTTAAACTAACTTGCAGTAACTTAATATTTAATTAGATGGTAAACTCTTTGGGACCATAAAACCACACCACCAACTACAGTGATGCCATCTGATTGTTATGCACTACCATATCAAAACAACAACAAAAAAAATCAAATTCATAAAGGAGGTGCCAGAATCATATAACCAGGCTTGCTCCCTTGCGTATCATTAGCTGTGCTTTCCATTCCACCATTTTTCCAAAGCCAGCAACAACTCTTATCTAACTTTTAGTACAGTATATCCTGCTTTCTATATTTATAAATGACTAATAACTTAATTATACTGACTCTTGAAGAACTATGACTAATCTGCAACCTTCTCTGGTAAGTTTTTATACTATGTTGCACCTTTTTCACAGATCTCCTGTAAATCCCTTCCATGCCCACCAGACCCATGAAAATATTTCAGAAAATGTGGGGCATCACAATTAACACTAATCACCTATTTTAGGCAACCAGATCGAGCCAAAGGGAGTAGTGTTCCTATGTACCTGATTGTATAAACTAGAATTGAATAGGCTTTAATGAGTGGAACAGGGCCATTAATTGAAGAAAACAACCATCTTCTAAGAAAACAGCAGCAACTTCTACTGGATATTAATTAATAATGAAGAACACTCCAAAGTGAGGATTAAAAGAATTTTGTGAAGCCACTAAGAGCAGGGGCAAGAAAGAAAAAGAGAAAAGACAGATAAACTCGAGGTCACAAACAATTATCTTTAAGCAACACCTTAAGTAGCTGTTCTGCTCTCTAACCAACAAAGACTTTGATGAAATGGCATTTGGACTAAACAGCCTTGCTTCTAGCTCACCAATAAATGCTGATGTGTTTTAGAAGCTATATGCTCAGCAATAACTATTGTTGGTTTCCTAAATTTCTCATAAAGGAGTAAATCCTTATTCCAGCTGAGGTTTACACTTTTGAGAAGAGTTCAGGAAAGGAACAACTTCCAGCCCCCATCTGAGGAATTAAAGAGCACAGCACAAAACCTTGCATCATGCCAGGAACACCAAAAACATGACAGCCGTTTGTTAGACTATGTAAAAAAAGCCATACTTGAGAGGAAAAAACCTTTGGCACAAATGTGAAATAAAAGTGTTTTTAATCATTTCAATTTGCAATGATTTCAAACTATTAATGTAGTTATTAGGTGCATGTGGTAGAACCAAACTAGTTATCACTTTTAGAAAAGTGATAGCTCCACAGTAGTTACCTGGTTTTTAATATAACTATGTTTTAACAGCAATGATTTTAAATCTATTATTTTTCATATTTAGTAATAGTGCTTAGGTTACACTCTTATAACCCTTAAATATTGTGAAGAAAATCTTTCTACAATCTATCAGCTGAAACTCCTGTAGTTCTTTGAGCACAAACACATCCCCCAAACATTACATTTCATCCTAGCCAATTCAAAAAGGCCACATTAGCCTCCATTCCTGCATATTTATTTTCTTCTTCCTTAGTTTCTTGTTGAAGCCCTTAGTTTTAACCTCACTCTAGCAAGGTATGCATCCCTTTTTAAACAAGCATGCATATTATACTTTTGTACTACGAAGATGATTTTAAACCAATATCCCTGAGATAGTTTTACCATGGGTACATTTTCCAAATCTTGTGCTCACCCTCCGGTTAGGACACACTAGCTTGAAATGCTGAAGGTGATCAGCTGAAGAAAACCCAAGTCATTGGAACCTGTGAACGCCACACACCACAGTGCTTAGAAGAAGGGAAGCATGACAGAAACACATTTTAACTTCTCTTTCAATCCTCTATGAAACTGTATCTGACTCCCCGGGTGAACGTAAAGATATGCCATGTCACTGATAACGAAAGTAACACAGAGCACCTATGAAACACCTGGAACATTACCCCTCCTAGTCTCCCTAAACTCTAGCCTTCATTAGCAACCATTAGAAAAATATAAAGGTCTGTTTGTCTGTTTTTTTAAAGACTTTTCTTGATGCCAAAATGACACATAGCCAGTCTGAGTCAGCATCAAAGTCTACACTTAATGAACTTCCAAGTTATGTCTTTGCTTACTAGAATTAAAACTATCTGTTGCCTCCTTGGTTTACTTCAGTTACAACAACAAGACAAGTAAAGTGAGTGTGAAAAGGAGAGAGGAAGAAAGCACGGAGAGGGCAGAGCATGTTCATTTTTATCAGGCACATGAGTAGAAGTACTCATGCTAATGTCAATGTCTTAGCTAATGTCACTTAACTAATGTCACTATCTTAGCTTTGTTTCTCTGTGATGCCAAGTTAGTCATTTCTTTGCATATAACATAGCCTTACGCAGCACTGCTTTTTAAAAATCACATTTTCCATTCATGAACACCTGCAGTCCAGTCATTGTAGGAGACATCATAAGAATCATTATCTTTCATGTGAAATTATGAAAAAGAAAAAAGATGTTATGAGCAATTTACCACTGTATTACTTCAGCTTTATGTTCACAGCTACAATAATAAATTTGCACTAGGCAATTTTGTTGCAAATCTGACTCTCAGATACCTCCTGCTGTAAAACTGGAAGTACTACTCTGGATTCACAATATGACCAAGAACACATTGGCCTACTAACAGATGCATGTCCTGTATTCCCAAGAGCTGTTCCTGATGGCAATTCTAATGTTGGTGCAGTAGGAAACAAAGAAAGTTCACATTCACCTTACATTTGGTGCTGAGTTAATTGTATGAGGTCAAGAAAAGTGCCTGACTGCCACTTTTACAACCCACTGAAGAGCACATCTAAGTGTGCAGCCATGGTTAGAGAAGCCAGTAAGATGTTATATAAGAATATATGGTAAGTAAGGCAGCATATTACATACCTTTTATATTAATAGTGCAGTCTTATCTGGAATAGCATATATTGCAGATCACAGAAAAAAAGGCTGTCTAGAAAGCAGTAGTAAGAAAAAGCACAGGCACATGAACACTTTCTAAGGAACACAGGCTGAAAAGACAACCTGAGAAAAGATGACAAATAAGAAGACACATCATACAGGTATATAAGATAGTAAGTGCCACATAGAAAAGCAATTAGAAATCTATGTTCCCAGGAACCTTCTTTCAATAATATAGAAAGAAGAGGCTATACAGTCAATTTAGAAAGTGAAATGTTCAGAAAGACAGACCCCATCCAAAATCATGGAGCATCTATTGCTGACAAGAAGATTCAGGATAATCTTTACAAATTAAATTCTGGGAGAGAGACACTAAGTATCAACATTGTGTTTGCTAAACTATTTTTATAAGCATCATAGTAACTTCCAAATGTGGGGGACAGATTCTCTGCAAGATTTCTATACTTCTCTCTGTACCTGGGACCACTTAGAACTCTATAAACACTGTACCTTTGGATCTGTCAGTTTTCCTGCCTAAGCAGGAAAAAGAAAAAAAAAAAAAAAAAAAAGGGAAATACAGGAGAAAGAGAAGGCAATAAATTTCTGTGAGAAATACTTTCTTTGACCAAAAATAAACCATTTTACTAGTAGATTTTTACTTATTAAAATTGAATATGCATGCTATATCTCAAAATATCACTTTAACCCTCAAATAAATGTTTTATGAATAAAATATTCAACCAAAAATATTATCAAGCAAGCAGAAACTTGACACAGCATACTCACACTAGATATTGGAATCTAATCAGAAAAAAATATGACAATATATTGGTTATGGCTGACTTGTTCCAGCATTTCGTACCCTGCCAGTCATGCAAGATGTTTAGAAAACAACTCTCACCACCCAGGCAAGGCATCATCTGATTTAAGAGTTTCTAGAGAAGAGATACTATCACCTTTCCAGGACCAGAACAGCCCTGTATATCTGAATTATGGTCAGGGAATAACGGGTTTCACTAAAACATTACCGTACTGCCGGAATAGGGATAGTGGGAGGACTTAGCTTCTAGCACGGTTCCTAGACAAGACAATTTAGAGCAAGTTATATCTGTTCCAAGACTGCAAAAGCTGAACTAGTCTTCAGCCGGCCCCTGAATGATTGGGTTGTAAAAGACACCGCACTTCCACCTGCTCTCCTCTGTCCTCACCAAAAGAGTCAGCCCTAGCTGTTGAGTCATTAGTGTGGCTGACATGCAGCTGGGGAAAATTATAGGAATTTTTTTCTTTTATAGTTCATTAGTTTCATGCTTGTTTTCAACACCAAAAAAAAGAAAAAATCCTGGAAAAGCCCAAAGTTTTTTCAACTTGACATGTTGGACTACCCAGTCATGTCATGCAGTCTCAGTAATGTCATCAGATAACATAACTGCCACAATCTGATGGGATGCATTAAACTGGGATTACCAGAATAAATCACGTTTGTATGTATACAGATCGCAGGTGGTGCAGTCAGATGCTCTGTATTACTGTGTATCTATAGGATGTGCAGATTAGGATATAATGTTCAGAGGCTTTTTTTCGTTTGTGAAGTGCTTTCCAACCATAACTCAATAGTAAAGGGCCACCACACAGTTATAATGGCATAAACCATCATCAGGAAAAAATACAAATCGATCAGTGCCAGCTATATTAAAGAAAGAGCATGCATCTGTCCCCAGTCTCATAAATTTAGTGGTTGTTGCAGGCCTTTTCTCTATCCCACATTCAGTTTATTAATAACAGTGTCTATCATAAATAATAATAATGCAGAGTAGTTTATTTCAAGATGAATACCCTTATTGTCTGTTGATCCTCTCCTTTATCTCTTACATCTTATGTATATTCCTCCTGCAAATGGCGGGGGGAGTGGAAGAGAAGAGCTGGTTTAATTTATTGTTTGAAGTTTATGCCCTTTAATTGGAAACAGTGTGCTATGCTAAGTTGTCTATGTAGGCCCCCTGAAATATCTGCATACCTTAACAGGCATGTTAAGCTTGTACAAAGGAAGCACAGAATTTACATTCTACTGCATGTTATAAATAAGTAATAAGAACAGATTAGAATTATGCATTTACGCCTACTAGTGAGAGTGAGATGCATAATTCACAAGTGGCAAACCCTTAAGAGACTAGGGAATTTCACCCCAACCCTCTCCCTTCCAGTCTCATGCATGTAGAACATGGTATATTTTTCACCCCCACTGCCCCATCATTCTCTTTTTTCTAGCTAACTTGTTTAGCTTTAATAAGTAACATTTTCTGTCTTACAGAAAAGCAACACACACTATATGTTTAGCAGTCATTGTTGGGAAAATATTTGCTCCATGTTACAATACTGGTGTTATCTTTCTGGATTTGCTTGCGAAACTCAAGGACACAACTGTAAGAGGCAGATGTTAAATGGTAGTGCTTTCAGAAGGTGCCACAGCAAACAGCCCTGGGAAACTAAAGTCCCCTACCTGATCACAAGGAGAAGGCAGAACATGGCACTGCAACTTCCTTACGCTTCTCAGTTAACGTGACATCCTGCTCCTCCAGTTGGATCTCGTGGAGGAAGATAGTATTTTAAGATAATCTCTGTGCCCATTCAAGTCCTCTGCATTTCTGCTGAAACTTGTAAACTAATGTCGATTGTGACAGCAATTTATATTATGGGATATGAAGGCCACAGAGTCCACAATGTTTGCAGCTTCCACCACAGCAGTTCTGTCTTTAAAAAGCCCTCTGTTACCTGATGATAATGTACAGGAACAAGGAATGATTTTAGTCTAGTTGCTTTAATGCTTGTCTTGGTTCTGGCTGGAGTACTACTGCATTGATTAATGTATCTCCCAAAGAGGCATCACCAGGGGCAGACTCTTGGTGAAAGAAGTTCTCTTGTAATTTCTCTGAACTCTTTCAGACTAAAACTGTTTAGTTCTCTGGATTTTTCCTTTGTCCTGTGTGCAAATATTTTTAATTATGTTCTAGTTCTAACTACCATCTATTTATCCTGCCTCAATCTCTGCTGGGCAACCTGTTTTCATAGTTAAGCTAAGACATGTACCTCTCTTTTTTCTGGTAATATTCATTCTATTTTTTTACTTTTTAATCTTTTGGTTTCCTCAGTGTACCATACATTATTTTGAGTGTTTCTTGACTAACATCCTATGTATTTTATCTTTGTGCGTAAATTAAGGAGAAAGATTTCAATTATGCATGTATTTTAATTCCCAGTGCAATTTAACAGTTTAAAAATGGCTATGTGACATTGCAACAATGATATTAAATCCCAACAGCCTTATCACAAAAATTCAAAACATGTCATTTAAAAGGAAAATAACATGTCATTTAAAAGGAAAATAATACTTTTACCCTAACTTTTAACAATAGCAACAGGCACCAGAATTACATAGATACGTAGGAGAAAACTGTTATCTTTAACTTGAGAAGATGAAAAGGCTAGAACACCAGTTCATGAGAATATGTAGGCTTGCTTTTCAGTTGGATTAAGTTATTATTCCTTGATCACAAAACAAATGGGTAACAATATTAAAATTAAGTGATCATAAACAGACATCAAAATTAACATTCAGAATGAATCAGGTAATGTTGGCAAATCCCTCAGCTGTCTTTCTGGGGGGGGGGGGGTGTCATATAAGGCATCAATGTATTATTTGATACAATTCTATATACCTTACCAATTAAAAAAAGTAGAAACACTCTTACTGTAGCCTTTCACTTGGTATCCGCAGAGGAAGTCTAAATTATTACTACTTACAAACTAAAGAATAAAGCTACATTATTTCCCCTGTAAGATTACAAATTCATCCAACAACTGACTTAGAGGTATCCCTATGAAATTTGACTTTCAGAAGGATGCTATTGACATTCTGTATCAACTAGCATTGCTTTCCACTACTGAATGATTTCCTTCTATACGTTTCTCCTAGAAGAGGCTGTAGAAATTTTCACCACTTATGTATCCTTTATATGAAATCAGCCAATCTAGTCAACGATCCTAGACAGGTAAAGCAAGACCATAATGAGGACTCAAAGTTTTAGCGAAACTCCGTAGTCACCTCTGAATAACCACTTCCACTGAATAAATCCTGAAACGGGGGAGACTAACAGAGGGTGCGGCAAGGTCACCCACCCTCTTTAACAAGAAAGCTTTCAACTGTTGGCAGAGCTTCCAGAGGTGCAGGCAAAAACTTCCGAGTGAAGGGTATGCATTTAATCATTTTGACCTATCCAATACCTTTTTAGTACCACAACACAGAAATAAATATCAATTAATGCAAAATCCTGTATAAATTAATGCAAAATCTTGAAATCAAGACCATGTTTTCAAGACCATGAATATCTGGTCTGACCATAACACCTACATTTAAAACACGCTGTGTTTTAGCTGCCCCTGCTACCTATTCAGCACTGATTCTAACAAATCTAGCTTATATTGACTAGATAAATCCTAAAAAAAAATATTAAAAGTCTCCCCCTAAGATATTTGTGTAAAGTTATATATAGCATCTCCACTGATGGAAACCACAGATGTTTGCAGAAAGAACATAGGTTTCATTGATTAAATCACAAATTTAAATTAGAAACTGCTACTGATATATTTCCAGATACAGAACAGAGGCAATATATTATCACCGGTATAAAAATTCACTTTTCCTCAGCTAACCATTTATTATCTTACATCTGCAGACTTTGTGCAATGCCACTCCTTACCAAAATGATTGAACAGCACCATTATTAAATTATAAATCCAGATGTTTATTCACATGCAGCTGTAAACATACCCAGGAATGCAGAAAAAGAAATCAATATACATATATTGTAAAAGTAACTTAAATGTGCATCTGCAACAAGGGAACATGATATAGCCAGAGCAGCCATCACTGAAACAGTAATGCTCTTGTTTCTCATCCACCTATTAAGTCACTTTAAGATCATTTGTCTAAGCATTATTTAAAGAACACTAATCTGATGTTCTTCTTACCTGTTATTTATGTTCACATAACTTTTTTGCCCATGCACCAGTTACTTTCTTGGGAGCACATTCATTTAAATTGTTACCCTATTTATACGGTATGAATATACCTCTCAGGAGGGGAGGAAAAAAAAAAAAAAAAACCTCCAGCAGCTTTCAAAGCCAAACTACAATTTATGTAAAATACTTCAATCAGAAATAGATTGCCATAAAAGTACAATATTTTATGGAAGACTAGTGGAAAACATGATGGAGTTCAATACCGACTAAAAGGCTATTACGCTTTATGTAAACAATTTAGGTGATCAGTGTAGAAACTTAAGTTAGATTCCTGGCAATGATTCAACAGGAAAGGAAGTCTTGAGAATGCCTGTCGTGGTCTTTGTGACATGATTTATGCTTCACAAATGTTTTTACATAACTTAAGAGGACAGGGAAACAGATTTTGAAAATACAAGAATCCTCCTCCAACCATTCAAACCCCACATATTTTAAAAATCAGGTTTGTATACAACTACTGTATGGCCTTGTAACATTCAGGCACATATTCTTCACAAACAGGACAAGACTTGCAAAAAATGAAAACATTCAGGAAAGGCTGGACTTCTAGTAACTTAAAAAGACATTAATTGGGGAAGTATTTTAGCACTGTCAATTTTAAGGAAGTCATTCTCAGATTTACTGAAATAACAGGTCTGAAACACATATGCAAACATCAAAGATTCACCTTTTCATAAAACTGTCTCAGTATAGCTTTCTGTTTTTTTGATAATTAAATTGCCAAAAATATTTAAGTGATCGTTAGTGACTCAACACCCTCATGATAATAAGTTGGTAAAATTTAGAAAAAAGGAACACATGGCTGGGGACCCTACACAAGTGTTAACTGCCTGTAATTTGTCACCATTCATTAATATTCCACTGGTGTAAATGAGATGTTGGAACATACACACCCTCCTCTATGTATCAGGTATCTGCTGCAAACTAAACAGGAACACTTGTACTACTTTTAGTCAGAATAATTATCCCAGCTGATAAATAAAACCGACACAGTTCATAATAGTACTATGGAAGAAAGCATCTATCTTAAATTTGGCAGTTTAGCAGACCAAACAGTCAAGAGGCCTGGGTCATAAATGATTATGGAGAAATATATTTTCCAGGGCATAAGGAAAATCTCAGAATGAAACTTCATTATGTATCTTAATTCTAAGATCGGGAAGGGTTAAATATAAAGCAAAGCACAGTTTCTGATTGTTTTCTAAAGCCTTTAACAAAAGTGCGATTGAATGAAATCTAGACTTAAATTACACCTCGTGCATCTGTTTTATTAGCAAAATTAAAAATAGAACAGAATCCAGCACTTTCCTTTACTAGCTTCAGACAAACTACAATTACCAGAGTTACTGCTGGAAATAAGATCCTGCAAAAAGTTTTTTCAGGCTATAAGTGCAACATGGCCAAGAAATTCCAGTTCTTAGAGATCTAAAGAGAATTCCCAATGTTTAAAGGAAACAGTGGTCACTGTGTGACGACTGCACACAAAGAGCACTTATATCACCTGATATGGCCCTTTATGAAGTTCTTACGTCCTTCAGAAATCCCAGAAGGGAGGTAGGTAAAATGCATGAGATTGGAGGCAGGCAAGATACATGAGACTGGGTGACTTTTTCTAAGAAAGGCAATGCTACGGCAAAAAGAATCAGAAAGCAGCAAAACAAGAATTTGCTGCTATCCGATAGTAGTGCCTCTGATGTCTTGGAGAAGACCTACAAATTCATAAAACAGTGCAGAACACCTCCAGGATTTATTGAATGTGGTAAGTTTTAGGTAAGGCCCTGGCACAAATCCCATTAGAATTCATTGCTATATGATACAGTGGCTTATATTACGCGATTCCAATTACTTAAGACAAAGGTAATGACTAAAGTGGACCCTTTCACACTGTCCAGTGTTCAGTGATTTCTGACCACCATACGTGAGCCGGATATGCATTTCATCTCACAAATACAATACATGCAAATACACTCTACTAAATTCTTTGAAGGTATTCTTAACATACATTGATGGTAATATGTGGACAAGTGATAGTAATATGTGGACAATCAGCGCTGCCATTTCCAAAGAAAAGTTTGTATTTAAATTTTACAAACTGAATTCCAGCAAATACTTGGTTCAAATCTATCTTTCTCAGTACACACTATCTTTTGAAGTGATCTCAACATCTTTAACTCTGCTTACCAATTTACATATCTGTGAAGGTCAAAATAAAGGACTAGGAGCCTAAATATGTCTAAATCTGACAACTAATTGTGAAATAAGATCACAGGACAAAATAATCTGAGAGGTTTACATTTTTGATTGGTTTTAGTTCTTGTCAAGGAATTTAGACTGATAAGCCTTGAAATCAACATTTTTCTTCTCTTTGTTTAAAACCAGAACCAGAAGCCAAAGTATTTCCATAGTGTCAAAAGGGAAAGGAGAAAACACGTCTCTCCCTGTTCCATGGCTACTAGCTTTGGAGTAGCTATTTGCTCCAGTTTGCATTTGTACATACAGAAGATTGGGAAGTACCAATCCCTCTCATTTTATAATTTGTGTTGCATTTTAATTTTTGGAAAGTGCTACTCAAGCAACCTGAGAGCTCAGCAATTCCAGCAGGGTTAGCGTGAGTCCTCTACTGGCTTGCAGTGTTACCCAAATCTGATCAAAGGACAAGGACTCCAGAAGCTTGTCCAGCTGTGGTTTTATAATGACACCATTAGGTTTTGCTCTATAATCAAGGCCTCTGAAAGTCTCTGTAGCTTCAGGCTTAATATCTGCGACAAGGTTAACTGAAATCTGCAGCAAGGATAACTACTTTAGCAGATTGTATCAGCAGGAAATATTTAAACACTATTTAAAAGGATTTTAAATAAGCAGATTTTATTTAACACTGCACTAATGCACTGCAATAGAAAATGATACAACAGAGCTGCTACAAATAAACATAACGCTTTTACCCTCACCCCAACCGCCCTTCCTTCCAAATTCCCCAAATCTGTACTATTAAGTCCAATGAGTGGACCAGATCTTTCTATCTGAAGCTGAAATACAGAAATGCCAGACTCAGACGGCCCATTTGCCCTTTGGTTTTGTGCCTGCTGAATCTGCATTCTGGGGCTGCAGAATTAATTACAGTGCTACTGGTCACTGGCAATGTCAGTGTTGCCAGTTCAGGTGTATCAAATGTGCCGCCTTAGTTTCTGTACAACTCCTGGAGGAAAGCCGCTTCCTCCATAAAACTGGTGTACTCTGCCCTCTAGTGCTAGGTGCACCAATGTAAGTTTAAAGGTATACTTAGGCCAGCACAAAGCCTGCAGCAGCAGATGTTCTTGACATACCGTCCTGGAAAACTTGTTATTTCCTATATGCCTTATCACCTGGATATGCTGTTAAGTCATGTATGAGTGGTAGGCCTAGAACTGTAGCATATTATTGCAAGAGTCTGCAAATAAGAGAGAGACTTTGGGTCATATCTCTTTGGGTCACATGCAAGACTCACAATGCTGTAAAGTAAGTCTCTGCTTCAGAGCAAACTCAAGAATTGTGAAATTCAGAGTTGTAATAAGCATAAATCTGACACCAACGTTATATTGGATAGTAAACCACTCTTCCCAAAATATCCTAGTGGAAGAATGGGCTTGCTTTATTCTGCTATTTATAGGCATTTCACCACAACTTGGAAGATGGGAAATAATGCTATACCAGAAGACTAAGAAGTTTTCAACTCTCTGTCCTTTAAGGCAGAAGCTCTCTCTTTCATCTTTGAGCAGGTCCTAAAACAAAGGAGTACCTATCCTTAGGGTAGGAAATCAGTGTTTTTAAACACTCCCGTAACTCAAAAATATTTGAAAAGTAATCATGAGAACAGCAGTGATATCTTAATAAAACATAAGTAGTATTGCTTTCTCAGTGACACTTTTCCTTGCAATTATCCTCTACACTACAACTCTTCTGTGGATTTTCTCTCATTCAAATTGTTTCACTTTACAATAAGTACAATATTGATGTCATGATGGATTTTGTTATCACGGGTCTATCATTTAAAATAAGCAGTACTAACCATAGGGATAAAAAGAACAAAAAACTGACCACTTTTCGCTAAAATGTGGTAACTGTGTGGCTGCACAGAGTTTATACTATAATTACTACTGGTTTATAGCAACATTAAAAAAAATACAGGTACTAATTTGGGTTCTCCCATTTTTTAACTTCAGATATGGTGAACTCAGTTTGCACAGGTGACAAGCATCTGGCTTTTTCAGAGAAAAACAAAGCTCCCATCCTGTCCTTCTGATTTGGTAGGACCAGCCCTTCAACACTCAGGTCTAGTAACAATTTGAATAATCCAAAGTTTAGTTTGTGTTCTTAGAATAAATCATGAAGACATAACTTTCTCACCTTTTCCAAGGATCTCTTTAATACTTTCTCTGGAAAACTGATCCAAAGCTGTTTGTCACAGACACCAGAAAGGCCTATTAGACTTGTGGGGGATGTAATTTAGGATAACTCTATACTGGTTTAATTCAGGTGAGGATCTGCCCTTGTTACATAGTCGATCAGATCTCTTTCCTGAAATACTGGAAACACTTTTTACAGGTTGGCAAAGAAAGGTAAGTTTCATACAACTGAGTGTTAATAAGAATATCTTCTTTTTAAAGATTCATGACGAGAACCATTAGAATCTGCTAGGGAAATTATATGAACACAATTTGTCAAGTACCAAATGCTGCAGAAAATGTAGACATGTACATCCCCAAGCTCGGTACAGAGAAAGACTTACAAATATTTTGTATTCTAAAGGCATCTACAAAGTTGTTCTCCTTTGTAAACAGGTTAGATAACACACACCTTGGTCTGCCAAATGTGCAGCATTTAAGGAGAGAGAAATATTTTGACTCTAATCTTTTTTTCAGAATGTGTCTTTATAATGATAAGGTTTCCACCAAAACAAAACTTAATATTTTGGTCACAGCTGACCATTACCTGTCACTAGAAATCTCTGCTTATGCCTTTCTGCATTTTAGATGGCACTGGCACCATCAGCTCAGGGTATTGCTGTCTAATACTTTCCAGTGTAATACCTATCTTGTTTCATCTTTCATGCAAGCAGGTGGCAACATTTCTGAGATTGATTTAAAAAAGAAAAACCTCAAAAACATTGAAATGTGGAGATTTCCTAATGTAAAGTAGAAAATTCCAATCTGCCTATAAGCGTTTGCATCTTTGCACTCATTTTGCTCTCTGCAGAACCCCACCCCTCAAATTTTCCCAAGTCAAAAGCCTTTGACAGATCAGTTAGTACATGATCATCTGATTTCTGTTAAGAATTTGAGATATAACCCTACAAGTTACTCCATCTCCTCACACCTACTGGGTCATCTCTTCAGAACAGTGAAGTATGTAATTTTGGAGAGTAGGACCCTTGTTGCAATTTCTTTTCCTGAGCTGCAACTGTTCGTCTTGGTCACAGGAGCTCCTGCACTCTCAGATACAAGATCTAAAAGCACAAAAATAAGGGCCTGGATTCACTCAACCTAAATTCCAGCTAGGATCCTGAACTGAGTATTTTCTCCTGGCTTGTTCGAGGCCCCTACCTGTAGGAGACGTTAAACTTTCACTGTAATTTAGGATGTGAAATAGCACCCAGATAGCATGAAAAAGTAGTACAACATAGGGCAAATGTGGAAAGGTGAAAAGCAGAAGAAAAAATGGCAGCTCGAGGCAAAGGTGCAGGGGCTGACTTGTTTTTAGTGCTTTATTACTCACAACACAGAAACTGGATTTGTTAATATGGGGAAAATATTTAAAGACACTAATGGATGATGGATGCCTAATGGATGCCCCTTTTCAATGTGGTACAGTGTACATTTGCCATACGTGCTTTTAAAGGGTTTCATTTTTAATTACAGCTCAACCCCTAGAGATAACAAACACTTGAATTTCCATGAAAATCAATGAGTATTTCAAGCTCTCCACAACTGTCAAGATCAGGAACAAAGCTAACAATACATTTGCAGTTACAGTGTTGAGAAAACATATCCCTCTTCAAGTCATGGATTAACTAGTGTGGACAGAAACCAATTATGCTTCCCATGGTCTGAGGTGAAACTCAAAGTACTAATTTTTGGACAGGACAGAACAGAAGTCTTCTTAAAATGAAAAGTTTTCAACAAAATGGAACCATTCCAATAGACACAGCATTTCAAAATTTCAAAAAACATTCAGAAAATCTGTGACTTTCTAGTATAAGCAACTAATCAGGAACTCAGCTGTATAGCTATTAAATTAGGAAAAACATTTTGGCGAATGAATAGGAAACAGATGTCAGAGGATGAACTTTGGCTTTCTGGTTAGGGTCAGTAACATATTATTATGAGGTAATAAGTCATCAGCAAGACTAGGGTAAACACTGCAAAGATAAAAATAAGGAAAAAAACACAGAAAGCTAGCAAAGAGGGAAAGAGATATGTGTAACTTTGGAGAGTCAAACACCCGACTTTTCAATGTAAAACTGCTCTTGCAGAAAACAAGATTATGTTATACCTCTTTTAGCACTAGCCTACAAACAAGAAACTCTTGGGCTCTAAAAAGAAGCAAAAATGGTTCAAATTAAAGATACACACAGATCTAAGCAGGATTTTAAACAGACCTCATTCAGAGTGACTGGGATTTCTAATGACCCAAATCCCAAGCTGCTAGCTCAGATCATTTCTTCCCCCTCAGGCAAAGAGAAAAATTGGCAGCTAAATAAAATGGGACTAAAGCAAACAGTCTGATCTCCACACCACATTCAGAACAGTGGGCAAGAAGGTCTGTGATGCACTCCTGCATAAGGCAACACGAGCTGGTTCACTAGCCTTCTCTTTGAGGAGTGAGGGAAAAAAAAGGATGCTCCCAGTAGCACCAAGATACTGCAAGTCTTGATGAGAAGATGGGACACCAAGAAGAGATGAAGAGATTGTATCCCAGTGAATACTAGTATACCAGGAGAAAGCTGGGATTCCAGCTCAAGAGCCTTGCCCGTCTTAGAGGCACTGGAACCAAATTTCAGGTTCTGCAAAAGCTGGTATAACTGCCATCACTGGGTCACTTCTGCTAGACTAGTTCTGCAGTCTGTGGGCAGCCAGGACATTTCCTGGTGTAAACACAGTCCAGGGACTGAAATTGTTCTCTCTTTTTATGCAAAAGGTTGGTTGGGAATAAGCAGGAGTCTCTGTTCTCATTGTATCTTAGGTCTACCTTAAAAAAAAAAAAAAAAGGAACTGAAAACAAAGTTATGAAATGCTCAGTTGAGAGAACAGAATTATGAAAGTTACGATAAAAAATAAATAAATCATTTCCAGATAGTGGCAACAAAAGCTCCTCTAGGAATTTTATGAATCAAAAGACTTTTCCTTTGACTAGTTTAGCTGAATGTAATCTGATGTAGCTGAAAAAGCTCCATGTAATCATTCAAGATTTTGGGGGTGGGAAGTGGGGAATCAAATCCTCAGCCTTTTCACCTTCTCCTATTCTTAATTTCTAGAAGCACAACTATAAAAATCACTTGATTCCAATTTCTATTAATAAGCATCCATTTTAGCTACGGGTCAGGATACAATCAGACCTGAATGCAAAAACAAACAAAAAAACCCTGTGTTATGGTGAACATTTCCCCAGATCTTTTGTATTTCTCTTCAATTTATGACCAGGTTGCATATGAACACACCAGTAAAAATACCTGTGATGAACTTTCAATAATGATTTTAATAAGATTGGAAGCACAATTTTTTCCACTTCAAAATTCTTAAGAACAGTGTTATGGGATGGCAATAAGAGATTAATGGAGATCTTACAAAAAAGATAAATGGCACTACAAGAATTCCAGAAAACTGAAGGGAGGGAAGAAATTAATTGAACCTATACTTTTGATAAATATTTATTTTTTTGCAGAAGAAAAATGCATACTAGTTTGAGCTGTCATTATGCTAACCTATATTCTATTTTTCATATTATTAGTAATACATAATGTGGTAGTTTATATTCAAAAATAAAACCAGAATGTATATACCTCATGTATTTATCCAGAAATACACTAAGGTTACTATGGTTACGAAAAATCCATTACCTTTGAATACAGAATGAAAAAGTTTGACTTAAAGTGTGCACTATTTATTATAGCAATCATCAACAGCCTTCAGGAGGTTCTCTAACTGGATTCATTTTTCAGTGTCAGAACTGACCCACCACACCAGTAGCTTATGGCCTGTGCAAGGCAAAGAAATTTGAAATATAAGAATTTTTAAATATGTTTTATACTACCTCAAGATGCAGAAATGGCTTTGAATTTTAAGGCCTTACATTAAAAAGAAAGTATGGCCTTGACACCTTTTTCTTGAGTAGTCTAAAACAAAATGTTTTAGTTTTATTTGTACCTATTAACATAAACAAATTCTGATTGGACCAGAGTAGTGGTTATGTTTTGCTGTAATACTTCTAGTCTAAAATTTTGATTTATTTTGGTTTTTTTTAATGGCATGTATAATCTTAGTCTGAACAAATGACTTGGTACCTAATTAAACTATACCAGTAAAGTTAAAATAGAAAGTCAGATTACTATGCTTCATTATATTGCCAAACATGCATATATCTTCTATGTAAAAGTTTAAGAATACTGAGATAAACTGACTATTGACAGAGATTGCATAGCTCATCGGAAATGGGTTTACTTTATGCCTTGAACAAGTGAATTAAACCTGGGCTTTTCAGAAAAGCAGCACAACAGCTCACTAATTAAGAACGTCCAAGCATGACAGTGGGAAAAACTTAAATTTGTATGTCATATGTTTGTCTACAACAGCTTACAGTTTACTTGTTTTGAGAGCTGGATACTACCAGATCAAAAAATTATAAAAAGTATTAAAAGATGACTCAGGTCCTGTGAAACAGGATAACACAGAACAAGATTTAGAGACTCCATGGCAAAAAGGCAGGTGTATAATTATCTGTGAGACTTCCAACAGAGAGAAGTGCTATGAAGGATTCCTGAAAAAAAATGAAACTGTCAATTTGTGAAGTGTATACAGCACATTTTTATTTTATTTTTAATTGCTTTTCTCTTAAATGCTTTCTTTTTAACAAGTAATACCTTGCCTTAAAAAAAGGCACTGGTCACTTTTTATCAGAAATAATAGAGCTGCTGTTAAACAAGGATCTCTAGGGAGAATAAAAGTTAGCATGACGGGCTGTAACCTAGGTCCATGTGGGAGCAGAAGAATTACGTAATTTCAGCCTCAGCCAGGAAATATCTTGAAGCCTGACACTGCGAGCCAAAGCACTAACCTCATCAATACTATCACGTTAACAGAGGGCTCAACCTCGCAGCTCCGTTCAAACTTCTTAAATCTTCCATATAGCCTCATTACTGGCTTACTCCACCTTCCACTGGAGTGACACAGTTGACTCTCTAAGCAGGGAAACTCAGGAAAACTCACAGCAACTATGAGATACCCATCCAACATGGCACCTAGCACAGAGCTCACCTTTCACAACATATTTGGTTCCATTCCCGGAATAAATTGGTACTCCATTCACATTTAAAGTATACTGTGTAATAATACCATTTGGTGTTTTTGGTGGACTCCAACTCATCAGCAACGATGTAGGAAAGGATATTGCTGTGGGTGGCTGCACATCTTCAGGGGCTGGGAAAAAAAAGAAAACGTAAAATGCATTTTATATATAATGGGCAGTAAAGGAGGGAGAGGAGAGAGGGAGTCTTAACCACACTCCTAAGACTCCACAAAAATAAATCAGAAGCAGCGCTAAAGTCATCGTGAGTCTGCTGGAGTAATGTATAAGAGCATTTCTGGCTTTTCACAAATACTAGATAATTTTAGTAAGCAACTACTACTACCAGTGATTGCAAGATACCAACATTTTGAGAACTCTTCTATCACGTGTGAGGTTTCCTAGCCAAACAGAAACTTCTGTGAAAGACTAGGATATATGCTCTGCTCTTTAGGACAATAATTATGCTTGTTTGACTATCTTTCATGACTGCTAACATTCAGAAAGGGAAGGAGGACATGATTTTAGTACATTTTTAATACAGGTTCATTTCTTTTTCTTGATGTTTTTTATTCCAAAGTGATCACTTTTTTTCTAATCATAAATGCTGATGCTATATTATGCACACATCCCTTATTTCAGACTTTTTGTAATTTGACAGTTAATGTTTGTTCAGCACAGATTTTTGCGTACATAATATACTGAAATTTGGTAATGGATAATAATGTAAAAGGCCAATTCTCTCACCCTTCCAAGGAGTTATATCTTAGAACCACAAGCAATCCCACCAAGTATTGCAAGGGGAGCAGAACTTGGGCTTTAGTCTGGGAGGAATATCTTGTAAAATACAAGCTCTGGGTTAGCAATTTAAAACAATAACTAGCACTGGCTGGCAATGTGAAAACAATATAAAGTAATGAATGTTTCAATAGGGAAACAGGGATAGCTGGAGGGTGTGATATGGTGTCTGTCTTACGTATCACCAATTCATTGTTACTAAGAGCATGTAACAAGAGCATTCAAAAATAGAAACTCCACACATTGACATTTTGTTCAGTTCTTCTGAGGGATAAAACATGTTTCCCATGGCTTTATTTGATCTCGGGGGGGGGGGGGGGGGTTTCTTCTTGCCTAAACCTTCCCAATATGACAGCACATCTAAACCCAGTGGGTATTTTTCTAAAACACATGTAGAACTCCTGCCTTAGCAAGCACATTTACTAAGCTTAGAAAATGAGATATAAACAATTTTTTAAAAATTACTGTATTACACCAAAAAGACATATACGATACCATATTTAATGTTTCCATCACAGGGTCCATTACCTATTTGGCTGTCAGAGGCTACACATTTTCACTAATAATGCTACCAGACAAACTCAGAGAGTTTATTTAGAACTTTCAACAGGCAATAATTGGGTTTTGGTTTGATTGGTGCTGGCCATAACTGTTAATGTGTTCACATCAAAATTATATTCCAACAACATTAGACAGCAAACTCCATCGGGACAATTCCTTGCAGGCATATCTGCTTTGCTAACAGTTTTTTATTATTATTATTAACAGCTCAACACTTTAGCATTATTTTGATCATTATGGTTGTAATTCATGTAACCTCATGCTAAAATTTCATTTCTTTTATTGGTACTGTATTAGTACCTAAATTGCAAGAGAAGATAAAATGAAGAAAAGCCCTGTTAAAAACGCAACACTGTGAGAGTTACTAGACAGGACTGTGAGAGTGAGGGAATTTTGAGAACTACATCACATCATGAAAGATTAAATACTGTTCTATAAATACAAGTCAAAGTCTTCACTATGTTACTGGCATAAATTTGGAGTAACTGCTGATTTCAGCTTGATTAACATGGCTTTAGAATGGTGCGACCAGGAAAAGACTCTGACTTGGACTTTATGTTTAACTGAGAATGGACTTAGATATGCTACAGAACTTTTGGGAACAGTTCATCCGGTAAGTGATGTGTATTACTTATCAAGCTGCTCTCTAAATCCGACACTGTAACATATTTTCTCTTTCTTCCCACTTTTAATATATGCTTAGAAAACACTGATTTACACTACAATCTTTAAGTTTGAGCACAACAAAACATAAAACAGTTTAGAAAAGGGAAAATATGAACAGTGATTAATAAATAACTCAATTGGCATTTGGGGGTTTCATCACACTGAAATAATTGTTGCCCATTGCTGGTGTTTAGCTGTTAAAAGAAACCACGGAAATCAACCGTTTGATTCTCAATTTCATACTGTGCCATACAATCAATTCTTTTTAGTCAGACTGTCTCTAGATTTACTTCTGAGCCATAGTAAAATGAGGAAGCTTTCATTAATCTTTCAGATGCTTCATATTAATGACAAGGCTCTTGCATGAACAATGTAACAGCAATTAAAAAGCCCATTAATCTGCATTACAGCTATTAAAGATGCATGTCATTAAAGGGTATGGAGTTTGATTCATTTTCACACACCCCCAAAAAATGGAGCAATTATGGCCTGGCAATGCACTTTGTCATCAAATTAGGTTGGGGTTTTCCAGCAAATGGCTTTGCAGCATTTAGCTCTTCTCCTGTTTTATTATTCATGACTGAAATGTGGAAGTCAAGACCTTTGAAATTACTTTACCTTCTTGTGGAGTGGAGATGTTCAATGCATGCAGACTCTCAGTACAGCCAGTCAAAGTGCAAGCAGTTAGGGTTACAGCATAGTTTGTGAAGGGATGCAAGCCTGTCAATACACCTGCAACAGAAGAAAACAAGATGTTATACATGTACAGTGTACAGACTGTTATACATACATACATAGACAGAAGTAAAAAATTAAATTTTTTTATAACTTGCTTCCATTGTTATGGGTGCAAAAGAAAAAGAATTCAACATTTCATTTCCAGTATGCCATGACTTAAATTTTGAAAAATAAGTAAGAGTAAATGGCGTTTTATTGCATTCAATATACTATTAATTTAGGTAAGTTCTTTTAGCTCTCCACTATAACAGACACCATTTCATGATCGAGGTGCATATCTTAATATAATAATAACAATCAGCTCATTTTTTTTTCTTAGTCCCTCCCTAATCAAATTAACTCTGATACAGATTTTGTTTTTCCAAGGAATTTTCACTCTCTCCCAGAACAAAAATGTTTTAATGCTACCTCTACACTGTTACCCCTATTCGTCCATAAGCTAAAATCTTTTTCATGTATGAAACATCCCACTTGTGTTCCATTATGTTAGTGGCAGTGTATAAGACATATGTTTGCTATACTACCACAGTCATATAATTCAGATGACACAGTACCCAATGATTTACAAAAAAAAAAAAAGATTTGTATGCTTGTGCTTTTTCAGCTGCTGCTGCTATGAGCGAAGAAAAGTTGCTGGATTCCCACAAATAGATTAGCTACATGGCATATTAGTTTGGTTTCAATTCCAGAGTCAGGAAAGATAAATGGTCATCCTGACACACTGCTCCCATCAAAACAAAACAAAACAAACTACCAAAAATACCTTAGGAATAGATGCAACACATCACTCCTTATCACTTAAAAAATAAACAGTATTTGAAACCGAAACGTATGGTAGGACTGCATAGAAATTGATGCATTTTTCAGTAATTTTCAAAACCACCTAGCAAGTCCTACTTCAAAGTAGGTCAGACAATAAAGTAATACGGAATGAAAATGCAGAAATAATTAATTTAAAAGAAGGTCAATTCATGTCAAGTTTCATTTTGAACCATGTTCTCACTTCTACTATAATGGCTTTTAATAAAATCAATAGGGTGTTGCACTAAAAAAACAAACAATTATTTTCATGATCCAAACTACGTTATTTAGGAACTGTTCCATACTAGAATGTTGCAAAGCTGTATCATTGCATAAACATAACATAAACACTGGTACCTCAGAGAACCATAATTTTTGGCCAAATCTCTCTTGGTACAATGAGAGTGCAAAGCCCCTCAGTACACAGATAGGGGAAATCAGTCCATAGTATTACTTTTCAAAGAATTACTAAATAGAATGTAACACACTCTTAGCTTTAAGCAGAAAGCCTTTTTCCCCCCTCATAGGCCCTTTATACCCACAAAAATGGTCTTGAGAAACTGATGCTGGAAGGTTACTAGTTGTAGCATTATTATATTTTTTGAGCGGGACAATCACTTAAAGTAAATCCATACTTTTAAAATTTTGTTTACTAATAAGTGTTTTCACATGGAAACAAGGTTAACTTTCATTGAAGTAGTAATGTTTGTGTCTTCTCTTGCAATTTATTCAAAATCTCGGAAGGCTGACATTGCAAAGATCTTTGAATTTTCTGAGGTCAAGTTCTACTCTTACATGCAAAGAGATAATCAAAAGTAAAAACAGTCACTACAGTGTGGTCGTGCTAAAGTAAAAATGTTGATCAGAATCAACTTGCTCTAGTTTTTAACTTTGCAAATCCTCCGTTAACAGTGGAAAGTTGTACTACCATCTTACAAGCTAATGTAAATGCAACAGGGAGGAAAAAGAAGGCTGTGTCAGCCATTACTCAGGCAAACTTGCCTGTAATCTTTTTGTGATGGAAGGCAAATATTTTTAAGAGCATTCAATAAGCACAAAATAGAAAATATGACATTTCAAAGTATCCCTGTAAGGCAGGAATACCAGAATCTACAGTAAACTCCTTAGCACAGAAACCTCATTGTCAAAAAAAAAGAATCTTACTTTGACTTAGTACAGACAAAACACTTATTTCCAGATCATAAAGAGTTAAATATGGGAAAGTATAAAAGGTACTATATGAATTACCTTCAGCAAATAAACACGTGCAGAAACCAAATCCTCTGTGACATTTTCAAGTTCTTGGTTAAGAGAAGCATGATATAGTATAAATGCTATCTCCCTATTCTCTCTGCTGTGCTTCAGGATGCAATTTAGTTTTATTTGTACATTTAGCACTTGTAGCATTCTTTTCTTACGAAGCAGTGAATTAATGCTCCTTGCCTTTTCTGATGGAGGACACTCTGTGGGGTCACCAATGGCTTCAGGCATTGAGAGCCACGGTAGTACACATCCAGAAAGGTGCCCAGAGCAGTAGAAGGTTTGAGTTGGGCTGTTTGGCTGTGCTTTTTACTTTTGACAAAGTAGAAAGATTTTACATGATGCATCTGCAATGCAATAGGTTTTACATCGTGTTACCAGTAGGTTTGTGAAGGACAGTGAGAATTTGAAGGAAAAAAAAAAAAATCTTTTGAAAAATCAGGTATCTGTTGCTTAAAAAAAAATGTATTCAGCAAAGGCAGCAACTGAGAAAATACTGTTTATTTCATAATTAACATCTTTCTTTCACACACACATACTCTGCACTATTTTCTCTCAACAAAGAAACAGATGTGCTGCATAGGTAGGCAATGGAAAGTGCACAGATTTTATTTACATACTTCAGCAAACTACTTTTTTCTCAGCTGCCAACCTAACTGTTTGGCCAGCATCCACTGTAATCTGTTCTCCTTCATTATGTTAATCTGTGGGCGGAAAGATTTCTGTCATCTTCAAATCGCTTGTACAGCAATGGTAAACACCTTGGCCTGTCTGTAATTGGACAGGTGTCTGCATTGGTGTCACCCGGCTTTTAATTCAATTAAAGAACTGGCTGCTCTGCTCTCATTACCCACTCATTTCCTCTGCACTTTTAGTCAGTCAGTGAAATTTACACTCGGTGCCTGACTATCATAGAGTACAAAGTCAGCAGTCCCATAGCAAAGATCATCACTGATATACGCGCATTAATTTATAGCACAGCAAAATAAATTTTGCGATAAAAAATAGCCCTATGATCCAATGAAGAGAGTCAATGGCTTTTAAAAACTTTTTCTTACTCCTCAATTTGTGCACTCTCAGATTGGCATCGCCTGTCTATAGCTGATAATTGATGACCTGATAAGAGTCCTTAAGGCTTTCTAAAAAAGGATGCTAACAAAGCAAAATTCGGCCGCAGCCACATGTGCATATATTCTACTAAAGTTAACAGGTAAGAGGTAGATAAATTGTCGGTTTGATCAGGAGATAGAAATAGAGGGACCCATCAATATTTAAGAATAGGGTCAGCCTCCCATATTTGGGATATGAGTCCCATTCATTCACTATGCCACTACAGAGTAGCTGAATCCATCTAGACTTAAAATTTACATCATAGACTACGTTCCAAGCCTTAAAATCTGCATGGGGAATCGGAGACTGTAAATCATCCTAACACACCACTCCTATCTGCCCACTTAAAGAACCTTTGGAAATAAATTTAAGTTCTAACACAGACATTTTGACACAGTGACCCCATGAAACTGAATAATGTCATTTGTTAAATATGAATGTAAAGTTAACAGTCTGAAAGAGTGATCTGGAATCACACCTAGAACATTAGACCCACTTTATATGCAAAACTAGTATTTAATTTTCTATTTTTTATTTAAACGATCTTTAATTATCTGTAATATTTAAAGCTAAGTTTCAGAGTTGTTTCTGAGTGAAAACACTAGGTTCAGTCATCTGGATAAGGGATAAAAACATCGGCATGGACAGTAGAAGAGGGTCAAGAAAGACTTGGCGGTAAAATGGACAGGTTGACTAGGCAGAGCTAGTAGCATCTGTATATCCACTCCATTCATCATTCTCATGCATAAAGTATACAAGAATATTAAACACCCAGGTTTTCCATTCATTTCTCCATAAAACAAACATCATTTTCTTCAGTATATCTAAAAGGGAGGTCTCATATCTTTTCATAATTCAGCCAGAGTCTATATAATACTCTGGTAAATTTTAGTGGAAAAGTAGTATTTCTCACCAAGGAAAAAATAATTGTTTTAAAACTAACGCATGTGAGTTAATATACTGTTCACAAACATTGTTAAGTGGGTTCCAAGGCAATGATACTATTGTAGTAATTTCCTTATCTAAAGGAACTTTGTGAAAGTAGTTGCTTCTCTGTCCCAATTTGTCATCCTGTTTTTTCAGAAAGGTGCCTCAAAGCACCACCAGGTCTCCAGAGATGAAAACAAACACTTGCTTATGATAACTTAAATAGCTTTTATTCTGCATAATGGATTGGTGAAACAAATACACATTGAGGTGAGTTTTTAAAACACATTTATTGAAGGAGCCTTCCCATAAAAACAAAACAAAACCCACTTGCCCATACACACAACTTGCATGAAAAGCTATTTACTTTTATAGCTGTAACACAAATATTAATGTTCTTTTCCTCACCTACCAAAAAAAAAAAAAAAAAAAGTTCTCAGCTAGGATAGTGGAAGAATAGAACTTGGAAAGGTTAATCAGGTTTTGCTTGTTTGTTTGTTTGTTTTACAGGTAAATTTAGCTAATTTTAATCATAATTAGGCACCACTTTCACATGTAGCCTGAAAATTCAACCCTACCAGGATTACTATTGAAAGTTAAGATTCCCAAAGCCAACCACAGAGCTTAACCATAGAATTGCCATTTGTTTCATGAGCTGAGTATACTTTTTGCAAAGGGACTTGAAGGATCATTTCTTTCCCAGATTTTTTTCCACTGTTTCCTCTCTATTTCTCTACCTCATAAGGACCTATTTTGCAGTACACATGTTGCAATGCTTGACATTATAGATATATCTTAATTCTTGTATAAGCAGTTTAAAAAAAATTACCAAATCCCCCCTCCCCAAACTTAAAGACTGTATTTAGCCAACTTGAACGCCTGAGGTCTTACAGCATCTGTCTAACAAAGCCACTTGTGTGTCGAGATGCATCATTGCCACACTACATTTAATCACAATCCACTGACCAGAAAAGGAAGACCTCAACTGACTTTGTGTTTTCCACAGATTGCAGCAAAAACTGTTTAAGTACATGCGTCTTCTACATAGGCATTTCTGGACTGAAAGGCTGTGCACATTAATCTGTCACATACATCTGCATTTTTAAAGCATCTTCTACCATACACATAGTATGAGTCATAAAATTTTGAAGAATTATTGAACAAGAGGGCATCTGTTCTAACTCTTTGACTTACAAGAACAAAAAAGCTTACTCTGGTTACCGGATCTCTCTGGCTGGGAAAACTTCTCTCCCCACAGAAAAATTTCATAAGCAACCAGACAGAAGCCCCACTAGCCTTGAAGGTGCAGTTCATGTTGCAGCACTTCAGCGAAGGCAGTTACATTCCCTGTAACACAGAGCAGCTCTCTGGATGCTTTAACTTGCAGAATATCTTAGCCTAACAGTCCTCTTTTGCACCAAGAATTACTTAACCACAGTAAGTAATGACTCTGTAATATATATCACTCTGTGATGCTTGATCCTTCCAGATAACTTTTTCACTAATCATTTTCTGCAGCATGATATATTTAAGTTTACAGAGAGGTAAAGAAAGAGAAAGAGAAGAGAAACTTTTTTGCAATCTGATTGTGTCCGCAAAAAACATATCAATAATCCTTTCCTTCCTCACAAACATTAAGAATTTGGTTTCTTTTTATTAATAAAAATATTGGTAAGCAGCTAACCGTTGATGCAATTTTGATAAAATGTTCAGGTTTATTTAATCAGAGAATTTACATTTCATATGAATAAATTCATACAACAGCATTGGATTGTAAACAAGATTCATTTAGGTCTAAACTCAATCAAGTTAGAATCCTAACATTACAAAATATTAGTAATCACTTATGTTTTTAAATGCATATATTGTAAAATATGCTGACAAAGTCTGCTAAGTGAAAGGAGACCAGAACCTACATTCTGTCACTCTTAGAGCCATCAGGAGCTCAAACACCAGCTGGCAATTTACAGAAACCTATCGGGCACAGCCAGATCTATACGCTACCCGATGTTACAGTCGCTGCAGCAGTCAGAGATCTGAGCAGAGGCTCAGGTGTAGCTTCTGGCATGGTGCTTCAGCTTGCTCTGCTCAGAGAGGTGTGCATACACCTGGGTGACAGAGACAGACCGACCGACCAAATCTGCCATATACTCCACAGGGACAAAACAGGCCCAGAGTGAGAATCACCTGCCTAATCATTGCAAGGGCCTTCTTATGGAATAATACCCATTGGCACCATAAAGTAACACTAAAACGTGCTGTCGTTCTTCCTGTTACAGGAAATCTTTATACATTTTCTGACACGTATTAGCGTTTCAGGGCAAAGGTTACTTCTGCAAACGATGACACAGAGAGAGACTTAAGTTGAAGATGATAACCATGGTTCAAGCAACTGATGAAGCAACAACTGCAGAACATCAGCTTGGGAAAGTAATAATTTTAATAGGAAGTTCCAGCTTTTATAATTTTAAATATAATTTCAGATTTTAGTTATAAATAGATATAAGCTAAAAATACAAGACCTGGTTAGTACTTTCCGTTTATATCTTCATAAAACATTTTAGAACATTAGAAATTTGTCACAACTCAAAATACAGATTCAACAGATCTCTTATCCCCCTTGCCCTAGGCCCTACGTGTATTTATATTAATCACATTGTAACTCCTTTCTCCAAATTTACAAAAATTTCATTAACTGCAGCATAGGAGTGTTTTTAGTGTAAAACACTTGTGTAAACAAAGAGCTCTGAAGTATTCTGAAATGCATGAAAATATCCAAATAATCCATTAACAGTCTCACGCGGCAAACTGGCTATCTGGCTTTGGTCAGCATTTACATGTAGATCAAAGCACCCAGAAAGAGACAGCCTAAAAGTTCATGCAAAAGCCATCCCCTTTTTTTAATGCTTACCTAAGTATTGTTCTGATGCTCTGTTTCCTAAAACATATTTTCCAAAAATGAAGTTATTTTGAACAAAAGAGTCCCGAATTGAATATCCCTGGAAAACAGACTCCCCCACTGTGCCCGGAAGGAACAATCTCCATGAGACAGAACTTGCCAAGGCCCGGGGGGCACCAACAGCCTTAAGGGCCCTGCCCAGCCTCGCCTGGGGCCTCCCCGGTCCCCTCTGCTCTGGGGCCAGGAGCTCCAGCTGACCTCAGCCCCGTGCCCCCAGACCGTGCCTGAGCTGCACCCTAGGTGTACTGCTTCCTACCCTGCGCCCCAACGGTTGTTTGGGTTTCCCAGATCGACCCCAGACTCTGCTTGTTACCTTGCTTTCGCCTGACGATTGCTGGACCATCGCTAGGACTGTCTGCTGTCACCACCTTGCTCCCGACTTCGGTGCAGGGGGGCTGCGCCGCGTTGGCCCATGCCCGGAGCGACCCCTGTCCCCTGCCCCCCAAGCCCCCTCCATGATGCTGGGGTGGGGGCACGGGGATTTATTAGTCGGATGCAGCCAATACTGACTGCTTATGGGGACCCCGACAGAAGCCTCCCTCCTCATTTCAATTAGACAGAGAATCTCTCACCTGCTCCTCTGAACACAGAAATTTGCCATTCCGATAGCGAGTTTTCCTTTACTCTGCAGCCCCAGAAGGCAAGCCCAGACCTATCAGTCACAGACAGGAGGCTTAATTTTCTCTTCTGAGAGTACTCCTAGTTAGAGTATTTTCAAAGCTGAGGCATATTCTAACCACTTTGATTAACCATATTAAATCATTAAATTAACTTTTCCTGAGATATCCATCTGCAGACTAAAAAGACTAAAAGGTGAAAAGTAATTATAAACACATGTCAAGGGAAGGATGGAACGGTGATCGTGGACATTTGGAAGGAAAACCACTGACAACAATTTTCTCATTATCACATGTGCAGTCACACCATCAATACCTGGCTACCGCAGTAATGGCATAGGCAGGATGAGCTACAATAACCATACAAAAGTAAAGGAGAAGTGTTTCAGGAATACCAAATATTTGTAAATTCTTTTGCAGAATATTTTAGTTAAATATTAATTGCAGCTTTTGCTAGTTTTCTTCATTGCCTGTAACTGGAAGCTGCTAAAACATAGGGACTTGTGGATCTCCTGAATTCTATGATGAGATTGATTTGAATTATAAAATATTATCGAAAGGGTTTGATAATAGAAGCATTTTTGCTCACATAGGTAAATGCAAAGCTTACTTCTATCTGAAGACTGTGTCTAAGCAAGGAACCTTTGTCAAAACAAAAAGTACAGCACTACACAGAGTACGTGAGGACTCTGATTCAAGCACCCTAAGTCAAGAAGAGTGCAAAAAGAAGCTTAGTGATGATATATCTGATAAGCTATTTTCTATGTCACACTATGAAGTGTTTGTGTGCGTTTTGAGCATTAATTGATAAGGATGAGACATGATCACCTTGCTAGATTAATCTTCTGATAGCTAAACTTACTAAGACACATTAAACAAGCCTTAAGGCTGAGTAATAATCCCCTCACCATATCTCCCTACATATAATGAAAGGCCTGCAATGAAGTGGCTGAACAGAATGCATTCTAAATCTTTGCATAGTCTCAGCCACTTAGTAACTGCCTCACAAAACCAACTGTTTCGATCATCTTTTGAAAGCAACCTTAACTGCTTAAGCGCAGAAGGCAGCTTGCAGCCAGCTGTATCAGGAATCACTGAAATAAAGGATCCTTCCACAGGACATATGAAAACGAAGACGAAATTACTGGAGAAATCAGGAGCTCCGAGGTCTAAGATGCATGGACTCCAAAGGAAAGCGGAAGGAAAAGCCACCAACAGACCAGACTGAAATAGTGTGTCTAAAGCTTCTTTCATTTGTTTAAATACTGATTCTAATTTATTTTCTAAATTTTTATGGAGGTGTAATAAGGCCATTTGGAATGTACTGGAATGCAGAGTGATACAATCTAGCCTTTAGGGAAGAAAAATCTTTCTTGTAACGACCCTGTGCTTCTCTTATTTTTTGTGCTCAGTGTGACTGGTCTTATTCAAAACATACCAATGGTTTTTGCACAAGGGAAAGATGAGCTATTATAGTATCCCATGGACCTCAAAAATTTACACTCTAACTTGAGTCATCCTGGAATATAGACCCTGAACTGCATGGGGGGAAGGGGGGGGGGAATACATTGCTTTATCTACTAAGCTGGCATCGTAAGAACAACCTCTTGGTTCAGTCAGACTGAACACCCTCATTTCAAGGATTTTTTTTTTTAATCCTACTGAATATTCCTTCCTGGGATAAAAGTTAAAAAATCTTTTCAGATTTTGAAGGATTTTTGCTTCTGAGGAGTCAGGAACAAGCATTTGAGACTGCAGAATTTTGCTCAGTTAAAGAGCTTTAGTTAAATATTTATTTTATTGTTTTAAATATTTAGCTACTTTACCTTGATAGAGGTACAACAAGTTCTTTTGAATTTGAGACACACAGGGCAGGCTTTCGGGGAATGGGTGATGCTGTTAATACTTTTTTGTTACCGTGCCTCAGTTATAACTTAGGACCTTACTGCACAGAACAGATCATGGCAATCGTTCAAAAGAATTTATAGTCTAAGCATAAAACAACACACAACAGACAGATATAAAAAGGCATGAGGAAAAAATAAGATAAAGGGGAATGTCAGTGCCCTTAAATAAATTTGCTAGCAGCAGCTTAAGTGTAGTCTACGCTAACAGGAAAGGAAAATTTTAAGGAGGGAACGGAAAGATACCTATTATTTAACTTCAAAGCATAGCTAGTGGCATTTCCGCCACATGTGAAAGTCAGTGGGGAGGAAAGCACAGAAAAACATCTAACAGCTGGTCACAACAATGAGTTGCGTAAGAGTCTGATAGACTGTGGAAGGGTTTGAAAATGATCTGATTTTGAAGAACTAGACAGAAGACAGAAGAAGGTATTGCACTGGAAAATTAGCCTAAGCTCCAAAACAGTAAGTTTGGAGATGTGAAATCCTGGACTCGAAAAAAGGCTTCTGCATGTAATAAAAATAAATAAATAAATAAAAAATAAAAGGTTTGAGGGAAAAGAAATTGAGCAGTATCATGTCATTGTTATGAAACAACAACCTCACTCTACATTCAAATGCCCTGAAGCATTGCTCACTGTATTAGATGACCCATGGTCACTGATGGAACAGGTAAGTATTAGCTAAGCCACAAGAACATAGTTGCTAGCCAGAAAACAGGCTGAAAAAACTGACAGATCTACACACAAGCCTAACACCTGGAAATTTGGGGCTGCCTGATTTAAGCAGAACCTGAGTCTGAAGTCTTTGGAAAATAAGTTTAAGAACTAAAGCAAGAACTCTGAAAACCACAAGTGTTTAACGGGCACACTGACATTGCTAGTGCTTCCTAACAGAGCTGCTTCATCAGCAATCCCACTAGAAGGTGTGGTGCTTTCCTCTCTCCTGTTGCATTAGCCAGCCTAGCTGTTGGGGCTATTTTAGTACCTTCTTGCAGAATTCAAAGGAATTCTAAAGGAACAGTCCCTGAAGAGAAATTAGGGAGAAAAGCAAAACTTCCCTTTAAGCAAGCTGAGGGAAACTGAGCAAAACCAGCATCTCCCGGTCAGGTTCTGTGTGTATATTTGTTAAATTTTGATTAATCAGGAAAGATAATTCAGGAGGGAAAGCCAAACCTGTTCTTGGGAGTTGACATATTGGATTCTACCTTCTGAAACAGAGCAAGGAGCCTGTACTGTAAGTCCATCTGTGATGGAGAAAGGCTATTCAATTGCATTTAAACTTACTTGAGATATATTGTTAACAAAATATTCATTTATTTTCAGAAAATCAAATCCAGTATTTCAGGATTACCTGAAAACTGAGATTCCAAATACAGCAACAATACAGAATTTTTCCAAAGTCATTGCTTCAAAATATGAGATTTGAATGACTAAGTTTGAAGCTCCTTCTGAAACTTCCCCAAAACATCACGATCTTTTTGATCTATCATTTTGTTTGCGCTTTGTTTTGATATTGCGGGTAGAGGTTGTTTGGGGTTTGTTTGTTTGTTTGTTTGTTTAACCTAAGTGGGAGCAACCTTTCCATTCAGTTTCAATAATCATAATCTTAGGGATATCTGAAGGAAGCTATGTTGAGTGTTCATCATTGTGAGCATCTCCATCAATGCCAAATGTTAAAGTAGTGATTATAGTCTGAAGGCATTAAAATTGAGCCAGGACAGGGAAAGTTCATGGTGACAATACTTTAAAGGTTTGGATTCTCTAGAAGTTATAAAGATTGGTTTCTTGAATGTATGATGACTTCTATGCCAAGAAATAGAAGAGGTATGCAGCAGTTTCCTTGAGTTCCAACAGGAAGCTGCCTTAACTACAGGGGGGAGAAAATTCCATCGGACTGAGATGGAGAGGAAGGTCTTTCAAGTGCTTTCACATATTTTGTCCCCAGTGAGTAAATATGTCGTGTTTTAGTTAAATTAGGCATTTAATTACAGCTCCATTACTGGCCTTTCTGCAAGGCTTTATGGACCATAGGCCATTAGAGGTAGTGAAGGGCTAATCAAACTGGCCCTGACTCCATCAGCTGTACTTCAAATATTCTTTAAGGGTGTTTACAGTCACAGGATTTATGGCCTCTTTCTGTTAACAAACTAGGAGGAAAAATAATTCCCCACAGCAATGCTAGATTTTAAGCATTTAGTCACATTTCTTGTCTACTTTCGCTGCAGAATACTCCCATAACGCAATACAACATTTGAGTATCACTTCAGAGACTCCAACCACCAGAAAATATAATCATATTATAACATTTCCCATTCTGATCAGTCTCATATCTCGATGAACTTGAATATGTTCTAAGACTTGTATCCGTTTCCAACAGGCTAATTCTCAAACAGACTGTAGTATAAGTGCAAGGGTAGTAATTGTCTGCTTTGAGAAAATTACTTTCCAGCTCCAGCTGTATTACTAATGCTCATTTAAATACCAGCAAAATTAGTTATGAGGCTTAATGGCCTACTTTTGGTCTCCAAATATAAAGCTTGTTCAAATAAAACTAAAAAGCCCTAAATTTTCTCAAAATTGATCTGAAACAAAAGTGAAATTGATCAGCAGTAGTCTAACTATCCACAAAAAGTGGAGCACAATTAGTAAGAGAATAAACAGGGAAAATTAAGTAGGATTATTTTCATTTCTAACAATCTAGCCATCAATAGTGTTCTTTTTTATTTTTAATTTGCTTTTAAGATCACAAAACAGTCACTGCATTCATGGATTAAACACAAATATTTGCAGATAAATTAAATTTTATATAGCAGGAGCATGTGCCATATCATGGTACAGTGAAGTTTGCATTCATGGCTATGTAACATCCCTTATCAGAGACGTTACCAGCAGCTTGCAAGTTACCAGCAGCAAAATTGCAATTGCCACTTTTATACTATATGAAAAAGCCACTCTTTACTGCCTTCCCACACCACATTACAACACATCTGCTTTTCAGCCTATGTCCAAACATACGTGACAGCACACTAACCTGCACACAGGTTCTCAGACACTCCAGTGGGTATCCTTTTCCTAGCCCTCAGATTGCATTTAAACAAACTTGTGTGCTCACCTTCTACGCATTGCAAATCTGCTCATGAGGGCAACCTCTGACTGCCTTCAAAAATCAATATTGATTTACCACTTGAGGTTTCTTCAGTTCTCCATAATAACTCACACATTTGTGAGGAATTATTCCCAGTGCCCACAGATGAGTCCATCTGTGTAGGTTGTACTGAAATCAACATGCTGAAGGTGAAATCATTTCAAGATCAGTGATTCAACAGAAATACCTTTCATTTGGCTTAGCTCTGACCTCAGCATAATGACCTGAATTATATATTTCGTATAATGCAGAAATTGGGAAATACACAACTAAACTACTTGGCGGAAGCTTTAAAACAACAAAAGGACAACTATTTCCACACAAGCAAAACTGAACTGGAAAAACTTATTGCCATAGCATGTTTCAGGTGCCAGAAGCATAAAGGGATTAAAAAAGGAAAGACAACTCTACCAAAGGCATTAAGCGTGGTGGTGCATATGCAACTTCCAGCTCAGGAATTCCATAAACTATCAACTGAAGTTGTATTAAAAGGAAGGCTTATTCTACACCTAGCATGTTTCTTATATTTCCTTCCTAAGCACCTCCAGTTTGACATTGTCAGAGAAGAAAATGGTTGAAAAAGTCCTTTAGTCAAAACTAATATAGTCATTCTTAAGTTCTCAGGGTCATTTTATTTTGCAGCATTCAGCAGCTATCAGCTATAACAGACTAAATTCACTTACTATTTCCTTTTAATGTAAAGAAATGTCTTATTTTTCTGCCTCCCAAAAGTGATCTGCAAATACCCCTCTTACTCGTACAGCCTGATGTAGACCTTTCCATAGCCCTCACACACAGTCATGGCATGAGACCAACAAAAATTAAAGTTTTGATTCTGGACATCAGCTGTGAATAAGCTATCTAATTCATATGCTTCTAATATGGTCTTTAATTTCTACTAATACAATTTGTATTGCTCTACAGCATAGATAAAGAGTATTCAATCAAGAAGTTCTCAAAGCAATCACAGTAATAAAAAAGCTCATGCAGGTTTGGTACACTAAATGCATTTCTTAGAAACATACAAGAGATTTCAAATTCAAGAAAATAAAATGTTTTCTCTTGAAAATGCACACACACACTATGGCAGAGAAACAACACAAAACACATATATTTGTGCAAAAATGCTAAGCACATATTAATAGGCTTTAGGAAAACAGCAGTAATATACTGCCTGAGGGTAAAGGCACATTCTAAGATTGTTATATTGCCCGAAGCTGAGCCAAACCAAGCCATCAGCCTTGAGCATTATGTCATTAGCACTTTTAAAATTAAGATGAATTATAATTAAATTTGGAGAGTACATAAACAAATCCATTGGTTACATTTTGATATAGTAAAAATAAGATTTTTTTTTTTTTTTTTTTACTATTATCCCCTTTAGTCATCACATTATGTAATTCAGACTGTTATCTGTAATGTGTTCTCTTCCCAAGGCAACTGTATAGTAGCAAGAAAAGGGAGTCTGCTGACAGAGAGCAGAAAGCCAGATGAAAATTATCCTGCCAGGAAAAAAAGGCCCAAGATGTTCTCTACGTAGCAGAAGAGTCTAGAGCTTCTTCCTAAAAACATTCACCTCCTACAGGTAAAAACATGCAGACTCCAGAAAACACCTCTCAATTTCAGTGGTTCCTACAGCTTCCATGCACAACCCATGGCTCAACAGTGACAATGCCCCACACTTATATACAACTCCCCAGAGTCCTTCTTTCAGTAATAGCTTACTTTCACATTCCAGTGTTATCATGCAAAGTATTTGCTTAACATAAATGAATACTGGTTGTTACTTAAATCAGTAAGTTTTATATGCTTGAAGCTAGTCAAGTGCGTTGGTACATCAGGTCAGATAGCATCTTATGGGACCCAACTTCAGAGTTCACTTAGGTGAACTGGATGTAAAAACAATGAGAAAGAAAAAATCACTTACGCTAGGCAAAACCCAAACAAATAACCCACCTCCCCCCGAATTCCTCAATAGACTGGAAAAGAAATGTTTAAATAAAGCTACTTTTTAGTATTTAAGTTTTATCTTAACTTCTAGTGTTCTTTGAAGTCGGTGTTGAGGTGCATATGTAGATGCTGACACCAAATGCTTCCATCCAAATAGTATATATGCTGTGTATACACAAAAATAGAAAAGCTCCATACAACTCAAGTAATATTTTATAGGTCAACAAAGGAGGTAAAAGCATCTCGTTTTATTAGACGTGCCTAAAAAATGGTACTCAACAACACTTACCTGTGAGCATACCGGTGTCAGCAAGCTCAGCACTAGTGATGGGTACACTGGGACCATCCTCTTCATATGCTTTCAAAATGTACTTCTCAATTACACCTATGACCCCAGCAGGTTTGTCCCAGGTGACCTCAATGCTGTAACCATTTATACTGCGAACTCTTGAGGGAGTTGGCACATTTTGTGGAACTGTGGAAGGATAAAATAGAAAATAGAGAAAATGGCAGTTCTGAGGAGACTATTGCCCCTATTCTTCACTTTTAATGGCTGCAGTAAATCAGACTCAACCATTAGCATAAATACAATTTATTAGAGTTGTAACTTTTCAGCATTGATTTAATATGACTGCACATCTTGAGCTATTCAGTTTAAGCTATATTTCAAAACCATCAAAACCCCATCTACATAACATTCTTTCTTGTCTTGTTGAGGTTTTCCAAAAACATTTAATGTATCAAACATATCTAAGCATCACTCATAAAAAGAGGAGGTGGATTGTATGTGGCTAACAAGCTCAGGCATTATAACGATGCAACTGAATGAAACAAGACAGTGTTGCAACACAGAAAGGTTTGACGTTTATCTCTTGGATATCTCAGCCACAAAAATGCCACAAATACAAAACATTTGTAAAAAATGTGAGTTTTCAATTGCAAAATTCAAGGGCTTCAAAAATTTTAAGCATGCTTGTTTATTTTCTTATTTCTACCATGCGACACAACTGTCTCAGGGCAAAACAGAGACTTGTAAGGCCCTTTCGAAAATATTTTACTTCTTCATTTCATATTACAGAAAAAGGAAAATGAAGATATTTAAAAGAACTGGAAAGCCAAGCTCATATATGCATACAATCACTAATAAAAAAAATCATCCCATTTCCCATAACCTTTAACTATTTATTAGATATTGCTATACCAAGTAAAGGTCTGGCCAGTAACAACTTCATCACAGATGACTGCACAAGGGATGCCTAGGAAAGGCCCAAGGAACACTATGGCAGGATGATGGATGATGAGTTTGCTGTAAATGCATGTGGACTCCTGAGTCCTGCTGATGAAGATCACTTGCTTCTCTCACCATCAGATAACCTTTTTTTGTTGTTGTAATTTTATTATTTAACTTTATTAAATATGAATGTGACCTCATTTCTTGTAAGAGTACCAGAATGCAAAGTATAAAGATACCTGAATGTTGTGATTCTTCTGTAAAGTAAGAATGTGCTACTGTAGGAAAGCTTCAGTTACTACAGTAACATATTGATTTTATTAGTTCTGAAGTGTAGCACAGGGCAAGGTATGGTATTGTATAGCAGATGGTCTTCTCATAAGGGACACAACAAAACCAACTCAAAAATAATTAAATAGCGCAATTATTTGCCAACCCTTGGGAGCATGTAGCTGTTCAATGCTGTGGTCAGCTTGCAAATATAAATTTATGGTAGAACTTACTGTGGTCAAATAGTTGATATGAAAATATATGTGTATTTGCTCTCTTCTGGGTGGTATGCAAAATAGCAACACTAAGTTGTATAAGAATGGATTTGCAAGTCAAATATTTATGCAGGTGTCGTCTTTTTAAGAGCAATTATGGAAACTTTTTTAAAAATGCCATATAATTGGAAAGATCATACATTGAATATCTTGCATCAGAATATTTCTCTGCATTGATGGAATGCAATTAAGGTTCAATTTACAGAAGAGGAAAAGTTGGATAAATAAAATGTGCAGAATTGTAAATCTTCAAAAACTTGCTGGCTCAACAAGGTTGGCAAAAACACTGAACAGAAAAAGAAACGTCCTCTAAATTCGCTTCACAAGATTTATGAGAAAGTTGATCTTTAAGGCTTAGGAGGTATTATGCTCCTACTTTGAAACACTCTTCACAAGTCACATTCTGCTTTCCTTTTAAATAATACCATATTTTCACACATTGTCTATGGGCTGTTTGTAAAAAGAACAGCCCCTCCCCCGGTTCTCCACTGTCGTTCAGCAGCGCTGAGCAGCATACCCATGCACAGGCATAGAAAGCAAAATTTGCATTAAACTCTCTTCTGACTACCATCTACATTGTCTCTCACCTTCTACAGCCTGCTCCTGCTATCCCAGTCGCTCCTTTCTCTATACTTGATTTTGTATCGCTTCAAGTTATACATATGTATATATATAAAACGTATGTATAAAATGCACAGATTTACTTATTCTAGCAGACTCTCATAAAATCATTAGAGGTTTAGATGTGCATGTATCAACATACCTAGATGTGCAAATGTTCTGCTCAAATCACGCAGTTCAATCTTGCTTTTGTACAGTTACATAATACAATATAAATTTGGAAATTGGCTGGAAATTGGCTTTGAATTCTGTGTGGAAAATATTTACCTGAATATTTTATAGCTGAAAAAAGACATCCAAAGCACCAAAGACTATCCAAAGCATCAAGCATTTCTGTACCCCCTAGAAATACTACCCAACTTACACTACTCAAAATTGTCACAGTGGGCTTTTCTCCAACCTCACGTTAGACAGCTCATGACAAATTGGAATAAATAAGCTTTAAACTACATTTACCTGATTCTCTTGTACGAACATGGGTCCATACACTAGATACTGATCCTCCTTCATTTGAGGCAACCACCCTATAAAGGTATTCTTCAAAAAACATAGAGAAAGATAAAAGGGGAGGAAAAAAAAAGAAAATAAAGCACTGAACATGGTAACACATTAATACAGAATGAAATAAAAATGTTGTATTTCATTAAAGAACCAATGTGCTACCTGTAAATGGTTGTAGACCAGTCTCATAAACACTCTGCTCTTTTCCTCGGTATACTAGGATGGAGTCATTTCCCCTGCAGTTAACAGTACTGTCAGTTGATAGGCATCCGTCCAGATTGACTCTGACAGCACTGCTGGACACAGATGCCAAGTTAACGACAGCACCTTGTGTAAATTTAACATCCTTCATGCAACCACCGAAACCTAGCAAACAGTAAGGGATTAGTATCACATGAAGACCTTCAGTCATTAATTAAGAATCATTTTTGTTCCTTTCAATTCTATATTTTCAGCATTAAAGACTATAATGTGCAAATGTTAACTTCCAACATGAAAATTTCCTCCCCCCATTTCACGCTAAGCTGGTAGGTATTCCTGGTATTCTGGTGTTGATTTCCTGCCTTACTGAACTACACTTTCATTATTACCAATTCCAGCCCATGAAATCTTTGTTTTCTCTTCTGTCTCTGCTTTTAAAATTATCACCATAAATGTGACTCTGAATTTGGAAATCAGTTTTCTGTACTTTACCGCTTGTTAATATTTTGTTATTATACGCTTTTTTTCAAATTGAGAAAAAAAAATATTTTGAATATATAGAGAGTATATATAAGAAAGAGGCAGATCAGATTATCCTAATGGGAATATATATGGTACATAGTTTGCAAACATATTCTAGAAACATAACCCCCAATTGTCCATTTAATGGAAAAAAAATTGAGTAACCTTATTTTTGGGGTGTGTGTGTGTGCGCGCGCGTGTGTGCATGCGTGTGCACGCACGCGGACATGTGTGCATATGCATGTGCACAATCTTACTATTGACATAACATATATGTTAAATTTAATTATTTGCAATAGAAACATTACAAAATTTTAGGGTGAAGTTGTTCAAATTTCTATATATTTCTATGATTTCATTTACAAAGAAATTACTAAACTGACACAATATTGATAGAAATAGTTCTCAGATATGAGTGAAGTTTAGCGACCAGTGGTTGACATAAAACCAAACATTAACCAAACTGAAGACTTCAATTCATCCAAGAATTTGTAAATTTAATTAATTTGTAAATTAAAAATCAGTCTCTTAGACATCAATACTTTTTAGCTTGTGAAGGCATCATATTTACATCTTAGGTATTTTTACTGCCTTTATTACTACAAGATGGCAGCTCAGACCTACTGAGCCACCCAAGCTGACAGTCTAATATTCATACATAGTTCATGGAGAAAGAAGGGGGCACTGAAGGTGGACACCATTTTGATTCATCTTCTGGAACACCTTCGTCCTCTGCTATGCTGGGAATATAGAGAAACTACTCCTTCAAATGGACACATCCTAATTTAAGCACAACTCCTACTCCTCAGCGACTTGTTCTGTTTCTCAGGCAGTCTGTGGCAGGGTAAAGAATTAATCCCATGTCTGCCCAAGCATCTTAATTGTTAGACAGAATGAACAGTTGTTTAATTTGCAATTGAGATGCATATTATCATAGCCTATTTTAATCCTTTTTTTTTTTTAATGTTTTTAGATGCATTCATCACCCTTTGAAGATGTCTGACTGATACTAGCCAAGTAATGTCCTTTTTCTATGGTCAGATAGTTGCTGTATAAGCAATGACAGTAAAAATTCTCACAAATGTTCCTACCAGGTCATCTCCATCTTGACCTCTCAGGACTATATGCAACGGGTCACACAAAAGCCCACAGACTCTTGCTGAAATTTCTTAAAAGATTCATAGCAAGCGATATGGGGGTGGGATGGGGTGGGAGGAGAAGGACATTTATCCCTTGATTTTGCTGTGATAAAAACAATACTCATTTATTCAAAATTAACTATCAAACAGCCATTAACTGAGACAACATTTGGTAAATATTTATTAACCTGGAAAGTCTCCATATTCCATTATTATACCAATACACGAGTATATTCCTAAGTAAAAGTAAGTTTCAAAGCTGTATGTTCTAGGGAGTTGTATAAAGTATGCAAAAATGAAATAAAAACTCATATTAAGTACCTACTGTTGACAACACTTTTTCTACTGATTATAATTAAAATAGGTTGATAACACAAGCTTACTTCAAACTGAGTGACATTAAAGGAAACCAAAACTAACACAGATTTCCATACTTTCTAGACTGTATGCCCTAACATACTATGGAGCTATGTCCTGTTTCAATCTTATTTCTTCTTTTGACTAATCTTCCCATTCCTCCTATCCTTCTGATTGGTCACACTGATAGAAACTGACAGGCTACATTTGAGAGTATGATAAGGTCAGACATAAGTTAAAAATATGCACTTAAGCCAAGATTTTCATATGTGGATGCCTAAACTTGCTCATTTAAATCTACATTTAGGAACACACAAAAGGGGTTCTGTTTTCAGAACTTCTGAATATACACACACACAGCTGCCATCTTATTTTGCAGGGTCTTGAGGAGGCTTGGTAGAAAAAATAATGTTTGCTGATGTGGTGCCTGAATATGTACTTCAGACATTCACTTTAGACAGTATCTTGCCCTAGATTCTTTGTTCATAGATCTCTTTGCTGCAGGAGTTGAGAATGCATCTACTCACAAGGCTATATCATCTGCTAGGAGGCAATATTGACAGGATATGACTGGCTAGCTCTTCTGGGCCATAAAAATTATGCACACATGACCTGGAGGAAGTTTATAATATATGTGATACCTACAACCAGAAGAATACTTAAGATTTTTGAGCTATCTGTGAATACTAGTGCTTTGATTTGATTCAAGCCATTCTGTAACTGCGACCGCACAAAGCTCCACATAGCTTCCCTGCATGCACACATTCAATATGAACACATGCATTCAAAATCACTTACTAGATCTCCCACTAACCACTTACTGATTGCTACTTATTTGTCTGCAGTATCTGAAAAATACATCAGGACTGATGAATAGCTTCATAAGTAACCTCCAAAATCCCTACAAACCCTAAACAGGATTAGTTTTATAGAAATCCTTTTGACTGCTTTTCATACAGGTGGTCTTTTGGTGGAAGCCATTATTAACAGGCTGTAACTAATACTTGTCTCTTTTTTCCCAGAAATTAGACCCAGAACAGAAAGGTCACAGTGATGGCTTAAAACATGAGTGTCTCCTCTTCCCCTGGTAATGTGAAAGACATTAGGTAACACAGCCAAAATCCAGATTCAGAACTTTATACTCGCTGGATGTTTCAATCAGAATTAGTATTGCTTGAAGAAGGACTAACAAGCTCTCAAAATTTGCTACATGTGGCAGCATCCAGCTTCATTATAGTTATTTAAGCTATTTGTATTGTGCTCCATCAGTCGTCTTTTCCAGATCTGTGAGTAACAGGATTAATGAGAGTAGACTTTTGTGAGACGAGTTATCTGAACTGGCTTTCTATGAGGAAGATTTGAGCTCTGCTGGTTGTGCATCTCAGGTTACTATTTGTCACTCTCCAGCTCCACTCTTATGAGTTAGACTACTTCAGCTATCCCTGGGTTGGAAGAATTTTTATAGTATTACAAAAGAATCAGCAATAAGTTTAGCTAGATCAGGTGGAGAGAGCTGGTAGTTCAGAAAGCAACAATGGATGGAAGGGTGAATTTACTTCTCTGCTAAACTCGATAAATGTTACACATTCATTAATCTACACTACCAGCAGCTTGGTGTCCACCAAACAGCCTTGTGGGTGACAACGGTTTCTGAAAACCATGGGCTCCTCTTGGTGTTACCTTACCTTGTTCTAATCCCAGTTCTTTATAGGTATTCTGAATCTCAGGCGGGATTCCTCCTATGTAGATGGGCGAGTTTACTTCCAGCTGCTGAACACGGGGTTCCACTGTCTGTTCGCTCAGTTCATCCATACTTGCTGAAACTACAGAGCCTTCCTTTTTCACAGTTACTTTCTTCCACCTTCCATCACAATAAAACAGTCCTAACCAGAGATCCAGTTGTGTAAAGACAATGCCAGTTTTTAACAAAATGCTTAATATTCCACTCTTCAGTTCAATCTATGTATTTTAAAACAGAAGATTTTGAAAAAGGCATCACACACAGAGCAATTAAAGATGATCACACTGTAGATATTGAAAAAACCAATTAAAAATGCAAATGTAAAAACATTTTTATCTTCAGGATCGCAGAAATAAAATTGTTTACACAAAACAAATTAAATACAGTGTATCAGTTAATTCAGAATGTAGGAAACTATTCCTAATTTTTTGACAACTCACTTCAGCATTAATGTAACTAAGTGAAAAGAAAAGACAATAAACCAGGATTGTTTTGCCTTTTCTGAAAACAAGAAAACAGTATTTTATCTACCAATTCATTTTTTGGAAGAATGTAACAAGATAATAAGGAAATGAAATGTCAGACCTGATTAAGCTCTTTTTAATTAGCTGGTGAACTCAATTTCAAATTTCTCCAGCATGTATTGATTCATCCTTATTCTAAATCTTGTAAGAAAATAATTGTTTTTGTATGTGCTTTCTGAGATTAATATGCCAATTTTCTAAAATAGAGATACATTTTACTTAAATTTTTGCTGCAGAAGTTTCCAAATGTTTTACTGTTAGACTTTTTATCCTAACTGAATGGAACACACCAGCAAGGAGTGGTGAGATTCTAAATTAGCAGGTACAGAACACTAAACATTTAGGTGACGAACTCGTGATTGAAAAACATGGATAAGCTGACAAAAAGACATTTCTATTTCCATGCCAAAAATCTTATTAAGTATAATAAGAACTATAAGTTTAATAGAAATGCTTATCACTAGTACTGACAAGCTGACATATTTGTAACTGAGAATACGAATATCGCAGCATCTGATTGCATTTTCTTAACAGTGACCCCAACCGAATAAAGAACTCAGTCTTTGAGATGTCATTAGCATTGTTCATGAGAAGGTCGGATTTTGTTTGTTTCTTTGGAACCACAATTTTTCTTGTTTCCGTGAGCTCGTACCCCTTGGTAGTTAAGGTCATTAAAGTACAAGTGAGGGAGAGATCATGGGATCAGTTCTGATGAGCATGGCTTGAAAAAGCAGCCCATTGGGAAAGTTACCATTTTAAATTCACAGAATAAGAATTAACAGAGATCAAACTGTGCTGCCATCAGAACCCCAGGCTGGTGGGAAGAAAGCGTTTCAGCTGCAGGAGTCAGATCATGACTGCAGCAGCATGCCAGCAAGTCAGCCACACTTGGCATGCGACCTGGCAGCTGGAGAGAGGGCATGGTGTTTGACATAGGGTCACGACTCAGCACATCCTTCTTCCAATTTACTCATCTTGGCATAGTCTTGAAGCAGGCAGAGAATGATGCTTGTGCTATTTGTGATGACCTGGTCTGACATTTAGAATGCCCAAGCGCATCCAGAGATAGAGGACTCTTCAGTTTGAACTGTTGTGTGTGATGAAGATGAAAAGTAAAGTCCTGGATATATCTAGCACATACAGGTCCTTCTTTCTGGTACTGAGCATAGGTTCAGAAAAACAACAGATAAATTGATTGCTTTGGATAAAATTCTGGGACCACTTTAGAAAAGCTTGATTGTTAATTTTTCCTTGGGTGATATATTATGAGGTTAAGCCATAAATGTACAAAGGTCCTCATCATCTTCTGCCAAACATGTTAGCCACCATCTCTCACCAGAAAGAGACAAATAAGGTCATTCTAAGAGGATTATATCAAAACTCCAAATCTGAGCATGTTCCCAGTTTAATGGTTAAAAGTATAGTTACCTTTTGGAATTTGGGTATAAAATATTAAGCACCACTGTAATTTTAATTAATACTGCTCTCCATACACACAATTTTTATTTTGATATACTTGAGCATGCACGGTTGGAATTAGGAAAGCCAAAGTTCAGCTGGAATCTGGAAGGGACAAGCAAGAAGAGCTTCTACAGGCACGATGGCAGGAAAATGAAAATTAAGGAAAACACAAGCCAGCTGCTCAATGCAGCAGAGCCATTGGTGACAAAGGACACAGAAAAGGCTGAGGTATTCAATGCCATCTTAGCCTCAGTTTTTACTGGTAAGGTATGTTTCCAAGGCGTCCCAGTTCCCTGAGCCTAGTAGCAAAGCCCGGGGTGAGATACATTCCTTTTCCCCTCAACTAGAGGAAGATCAACACAGAGACCACTTAAGCAAACTGGATATACCCAAGTCCATGGGACAGGATGGGATGTGTCCAAGGGTGTGAGGGAGCTGTTCAGTGTGATTGCATTGCCACTGTCAATCACCTTTGTTAGGCTGGGGCACTCAGGGGAGACTCCCTTGAAAAAGGCATGTTAAAAAAGGGCAAGGAGGAGGAACCAGGGCTAAGTCAGGGACACTGTACAGCAAGTCTTCATGGAGACCATATCCAAGTATACGAAGGACAAAAAGATGATTGTGAACAGCCAGCATGGATTTCCCTAGGGAAAATTGCACCTGAACAACCTTCTATGGCTTCTATGATGAGATGACTGGCTCAGCAGCGGGAGGGGAGACGTGCACCTTGGCTTTAGCAAGGCCTTCAGCATGGCCTCCCAGAGTATCCTTGCCATCAAACTGGTGAAATAGGTGGACTGTATTTGAACTATAAAGTGGACAGAAAACTGCCTGGACAGAAGGACTCAAAAGGTTGTGATAAGTGGCTCAAAGACAGCTTCTGGGCAGCTCCTTACTAGTAGCATCAGTAGGGACTGATACTGGGAAAAATTCTTTTTAACAGCTTTATTAATGACCTGAACGATGGGATGGAGTGTACTGTCAGCAAGTTTGCACGTAATAACAAATAGGAGGCTGCAGCTGATATGCTGGACAGAGAAAGGAGTTTTGAAGAAAAGGACCTGGTGGGTTCAGGTAGATAACAAATTGAACATGAGTCAGTTCATACTAGAGATACATCACTGTAGCTTGAGTTAATTATCTCAGGGCTTGGAAATCACAGAAGAGGTATACAGAGCACCTTTCTAGAACATTTTGTTTTGGGCAGAACATAAGAAAGACTCTCTGGTAGCAGGCCAGGCATGTGTCTCGTTATAGTCAGTCAAAAAACATAAAGCTAATAAGAGATCTGTGATTTATGCAAAGGAATGGTCAGGCAATACTATCACACGTTCGTGTTTTGGAAAGTGGTATAGCTTTTAATCTACATCAGCTTCTAATTCTATGTCAGTGCAAATGTCTCCTGAGCAAAGCTCCTAACAAAGATATCATAGCTCATGCTGAGCATGCTACACACCTCGTTTTCACTATTAACCTTTTCTGTGAGCTGAAGTGTACAGAAAAACCTTCTGTCATCATTACGTACGTATGTGCAGAACACAAAGATGTAAGGGTTGGAAAAGCATGCATGTACCGATGCTCTCTAAAATTCCTTATCCTAAGGTTAGGAAGATGTTGAGGTCAGGAGTAGATAAAAACCTTTTACTTGGGTTAGGACAAACACTGAGAAAAATAACTAATCACAATTTCAGTGCTATAAATAGCATAAATATAGAATTGACAAAAAATCTGGAATTATGGTTAGAGAAGGAAATTGTTTCGTTTAATTACTTTGTGCTTTGACAGCACTTTCAATTTAATACGCCCTCTTTCTCCTTTATAGTCAGAAGCCATTTTCTCCTATTTCTGCTAGTCTTTCACAGAGCAAGGGAAAGGAAACATGGACCATTAGCCACAAGAATCTTGAGAAGCAAACGCGCCTCACATTCATCCCTGTGAATAACATGCCCCTGCAAATAGTGCCACGCATGCTGTGAGTTACACATGCTCAAGTCTTTTCAGCCTGAGACAGTAGTGTGTATGGAATGTTATGCTATTAGTCTATGATCTTGGTCATTACTGCAGGGCAAAACTAGAGTAATAACATGAAATTAGCAAGACTGCTACTATTAAAACTCATTACAATTTCTGGACTAAGGCTGCTTGAAATGGAGGAAGCAGTCAGGTCTAGAGGAACTCAAAATCCAGGAAAAATGATCTGCTGGAAAAGATAGTAATCTAAAAAATAAATATTGAGTAAAATATAGTTTAGTCCTTCTGAAAAGAAGAAAAATGTATTTATATACTTAAGGTCATAAGTTTAAAGGGAAAGGATATTAGATATAATGCCACGTAGTAAAACAGGCTTTGACTTGACAGCCATTAGTAAAACAGCTGCATAGTAATAAATAAATAAATTTCTAGAATACTGTACCATTTGGATATGAAACAATACAGATTAGGTCATAAAGAATAACAATACCCTCAATAATCTCCAGAATCTGGAAGATAAGAGTCCCAAACGTAATTTACATGAATCAATTATATCAAGCCATGGGAAAAAAACATAAATATAGTCTGGTGATATACCAGAAAAAATATGAAGTATAGCATATTTTGAGAAAAGTGGGTGGGGAGGGTGAAAGGCTAGTAAAATAATAATAATGAGATATTTCAGCCTCCTGCAAATAAACCAGGTAAAAGTCACAATAGAACAAGCAATTTCCTGATGTTTTAAATGATTGCTTCTTGGAACAACTAAAAAAGTTATTATTCTCAATTTAATCCTCCATAACACATAGTAGTTGATGCAAGTAGTAACTATAGTTGACCTACTAAGCAATAATGATGATAGTCTAATTGCATTTATACCCTTGGAGAAAGAAAAATACCAAAATCCAGAGCAATCCAACTAAGACATGTGTATATGTATATGCAGATATCTTATCTTTGTTTAGCAATAATCACATTTCTGAAAAAAAAGAACAGATATTTGAGAAGGCTTTGGCAATGTGATTTTTAGAAACATCACAAAAGCTTTCAAATTAAGAGAAAGAGGGAAATAAAATAAATTTTATCACAGAGAGAAAGTAAATATAAGAAGATATATGTAAGTACACAAGTGTTTATGAGGCTTGATACCATTCATCCTATTTCCTCAGTTGAAATGAATTGCAGAAGACCAAAAGCTAGTAGTTTGTTTAAGAATTTAAGAGTTTAAAAAGTTTGAAAAACTGCAACAAACACATTCAACCTTACACAAATCTTGGAAAGGACAGAGATACGAATGCTTCTGAACATAAAACAGGCATCAAAAATGAAGTTCACAGACATATCTCACAGATTTGCCTAAAGCAGGATTTGTGCGGCCTCCTCCACAGCATTGGGAAAACAGTGATGGAGATGTGATTGAGTGAGTGAGATGGGATGGAATTAAACTGGACCACTAATCTCAATCTATACGACAATCCTGATGTTTCATATCAAAATGAAGAATTGATATAAAACATATATGTATATCACCCTTGAGGAGAAGATTTTGTTAGGATACTAGACAATTTCCTTAATAAATTGTTTGATTTACAATTGAATTGATTTATTTCTGGTATCAGTGGATAAATTGGGTAAGACTACACTTTCATGGGAATGAATGGAAAGCCTTTAATGCAAGTCTTTTGTTGTATATTCTAAGCGCTTCTAATCGAGTAAAGAGAATAATTCTGCTTTTCATTATTGGTATCCTTCTTATTTTTGATGTGAATAACAAACGTAACTTATTCTGTGCATCGGTTGGAGTCTTTTTTTCCTTCCTGCACTTTGAAATGCTGTACATAGCAAAATAAGTAGAACTCAATAATAACTTATGGTTTGGAACATCTTTATATGTTGGACATATGTCAGTAAGCGAAACTCACAGACGTTATCTAAATAGGGTTACTTGCATTGATTTCTAAACTTACTGCAAGATAATCTGGGCCATCTTCATTGTAAACAAACAAAAGCAATCCATTCAGTTGATCTGTTCTGAGTTTGAAAGAGATCTCAAATTCCAGTCCACCATGGAAAACACCTGAATGCAGTTCCAGGAAACCTTGAAAGAAATTGAGTACATGAGTAAGCTAATCAAGTACCTAAATAAGTAAGTGCAAGAAACCAAAAGCAAAAGCTTGCATGCTGCTTTCTACTTTAACATGAAGAACTCAGAAGTTTCAGGATCAAGGTTTTTAATGCTATCACTCAGCTTTGTAAAGGATATTTCCCAATAAGGTGCAGCAATAATCCAAACTGGTGTAACGTCCTAATGTTTTACTGCAATGTGAGACCTGGCATTTTTGATACATCATGGACATCTGTGTCTCTTCAAAAATGAGACCTCATCTTTTACACACATGTCAAATCTTTGTACAGTTAAGCCAGGCCACCTGTCAGTGAATGCAGTTCCTCTTCCAGGCAACAAAGATTCTTGTAAACACAGAAGTCAAATTTTAATCTATTTGAAAATAATGCTTTTTAACTAGAATTTCTTTGAAAAGCAGATCACTGAAATACTTTTGATATGATCACTTTTTAAATTTCAAGAACATACTTGGCTGGTATATAGTACAGCAAACTACCTTTGCCAAGAAAATGTGCTCCTTCCGAGAGGACAATAGGGCATCCTTCCCAAATATGATAGACATTGTTTTGCTCTTCAGCATCCTGCCATTTTAAAGATTCCCAAATTTCATAGGGAGTATGCACTTTTTTCAAAAACATGTCACTTAGACATCCCACAAAACCTTTCTGGATTATCATCTTCATCCCTGCAAAAAGGAAAATCATTTATTAAAACAAATCACCTGAAACTAAATATAGAGATGAATATATATGTTTTATACACACTCTCCCTCTAAAATATGCGTGTGTGTGTGCATTGATATCCAGCCATCAGTCTCGTCACAGATCTGGTCTCTAAGCTAAATCCAGATTTCTGCGTGGGTCTAGTTATTAAGGACAACAGCTACTCCTACGTAGCTGGTAAGTTAAGCTTTTTGAGCTTTTCCATGAAGGTGCCTTAAAATCAACAGAGTAGATCTACTCCATGTAGATTCTATGGAAAGTTTTCAGATTTATCCTCTTTAAAAAAAACAATAATTGTGAAGAAAGGCATGCATGTGCTGAATGGGAAGAAGCAGTGTTGCAAAAGTTTAGGCAGGTGAATATACACTTAGAAGCTCCATTAGAGAGCTTCTCTACAGAGCTTTTCTTTCCCTATTTGGATAAACAATAGTAATTCATGGCTTCCATCCCTTTCTCCCTGCTGGTGATAAAAATACAAAGTAGGTTTTATAGAGAGCCTTCTCTTGAACAGTAATTATAATCAATCTTATTTTGATTACTTTCTTACTCAGCTGAGGTTTTTGAGGATAATTTTTCTTTAAAAATAAATTATCCACCCTGGATAATTTTATGAATCACATTTTTAGAAGAACACAGGCACATTTTCCTGCTTTTTGTAAACTGAAATAAAGACGGGAAGGCGGAAATTGTAATCTAGTGTACCTCATATCTCACAGCAAGTAATCAACTAGATTTCATTCCACCAATGAGTGGCAATGGAAACTTAATACACAATTTTGCCTTCAAATTTATTTGAAAAAATGTGCAAGTTTGCATATGAAGCCTCTGAGACAGAAACAACAGCTGATTATACTGTTTTTGTACAAAGTCAACTCTCCATTTTCTGCTGGTAGACTATACACTTAGCAAATAAACTAAGTTCATATATGAAGTCATATGTTTATTAATTCTGCAGAAGCCAGCTACAGTCCAGCTCCACATAAATACAGCTGTAGAGTACAACATTCCTTGATGGATTCAAAAAATGCCAGCATTTGGTATTCCTGCAGGTCCTATACTTAAGTTAACAAGCACATTTTTTAATGTATACTTTAGAAAAGAATTTTGGAATCTAGAATGTAAAACACAACCCTAAGCTTCACATACATAACAACTTGCTTGCAGGTTTATAGCTCTGTATATAGAATTCATTAACATATACAGAAACCTTACTGGATATAATGCTGTTTTACTACTGATGAAATTGGCTATAAACATATTTCAGTTTATCACTAAAGATAAAATTCAGTATATTGTAGAGACTTATTTTTGATCAAAAAATTATGTAGTTATGTAAATTAAGTACTGTCCTCATGTTCCTGATAAAATGTAAATAGAACTCTCAGGACTGGAAAAGTAAAGTCTGCTCCACTGTATATGATTTCAGGTATATCATACTATATAAACCATAATCATACTCACCTATGTCCTTTCTTAAGATAGTATAACCCTGTGGAAGTCCTCCAACAAAAACCCCAGTGTTCTCTCCAATAATGGTACTGCCACTAGTAGCTAAGGAAGAACCTAAAAAAGATAGGTCATTATTTTTGTGTTCAATGCTTTCAATAAATTTTCGATTCTGTAACAGAATAGTGACATTTAATAAAAGATGCTAATGCAACCCATATCCTAATGCTTTCCCATACATATTCTACAAAGATTTACAATAGTGTTTTACAAAAGAATATCAATACAATCATAGATACAAAAGCACAAAAAGATTAAAACTCTTCACACTTAGCATTAAATTACCAACAATTATGTCCCAGAGGACAGATAGTTCAGATATGTGGCCAAAACAGTAGCAATTTTGTCAGAAAATATTTGAATTTTTTAGCTGTGTGGATGAAAATAAGTAGTGGAAGTGAAAGCAAGTGAGCAACATCCTGAGTTATACCAAAATAATAAAACAAAATGGAACTGGATCGATTACCTGTGTACTGCCCATCCACTGTGATGTTTCCCAGGGCCTGAATTCTTGTAGCAGTTATTTGGTGCCAACTGTTATCATTGTACTCTTTTCCACCATCATTAGTTGGAGTGACTGCTACTGCAGATCCCTTTTTATTAACAGAGGAATCAGAGTTAGAATATTACGAAGGTAAGATTTACAATTATACTTTACTCCATCACTCTGTGGTGTATAACATCTGAAAACAAAGACAAAAGTCTTCTGTTTCACTTATGCTAAAATAATGAATGATGTTAAGGACTGATTCCCCCACTAAATTAACCTTCTCAAATAATAAATGAGGGATCAAGGATCCAGTTTAGTTTCTATTAACAACAGAAAACCCTGTGTAGTTAGTTCCACTGATTAACATGAGGACGAGGGAAAAATTACTGAGGGATATGTCACTCAGATTTCTTTCTTTCTTTATTTATTTAAACAAAGTCACTATATAAGTACTTCCCAGTAATTCCAGTAACATTGTCTCAGAACTTTATATCATACTTGAACTGTGCAGGAACTCAATGTTATCCAGCCAAATTCACAAAACAGACCTGTACCAGGAAATTAATGAATGGAAAAACACTATTTTGCATAGGCACTGCATAATATTAAAGGATCATGACCTATACAATTACCCATACGGCTTAAGACAGGCTTCAGAAAAAACAATTTCAAAAAAAAAAAGTTTCCTTATAAGTTTAGAATCTATTGTGCTACTTTGCAGTAGTAAATAAGACCATTCAGAAACTTTTTCACCTCTTCTGGTACTCTTTCTAGTTCGAAGACCTTAGTATTACGTATATGAGAAAAAAATTGTATCAGTACCTATTGTGATTAACAGTAAGAAGGTCTACTAAAATTAAGTACTGTCCCTTTGAAGTGATATGCATCTATTAGAAATTGCTGGCCAGCATATAGATTTTTAAACACAGTATATATTTTGCAGTGGATTTTTAATTGGGTACTGTCACTGTGCATCCTATGCATAAAAATGCATATGATGTGTATATGACTACAGGAAAAATAATTTCCCATGCATATTTACCACATTTCCTACTGCATGCAACCAACATCTTGGTATCAAGGCAGTTTGCACAGCAGTTCTCTGTCCCATGATAACAATACAAAGTTACATACCGTTACACACTAACATGCATTTCTTCATGTACTATTTTTTATTGTCTTCTTTCCTATTTCAACATTTTAATATTTTACAAACACACATTTCATTATCGTAGTTTAATAATTAAAACCAGAACTGGTGTCATGCCCAATTAATGTGCCCTGGTAGCATGCCCATTAGTTTTTCCATTAGCGAATTCAACAATACTAATGGGATTACTAGCATGGGATGCTAATTGGGCGTGACATAAGAAACTGGCTTACTTCTTAGCATACCCTTGCTAATGATGAAATTAATGAGCATTTTATTAAATGCTGTCTCATCAAAGTGTACTTAGTTAGCGTTAAAATTGTTACAAACGATGCTGCATTCTAAAGATCAGGTGCCTGAATAAGTGGTTCTTCATATTATGTTTGGCAACAGTCTAGAGCATTAATAGTTTTCTACATCAGAAACCACATTTATTTGTAACCAATTCAATCTGACACCACACAACCATATGTGCTAACCTGTGCTTAATTTCGGGGGGGGGGGGGGGGGGGGAGACTATATTCGGGTTTCAGAATGTACTGCATTAAAAGCCTCTAGAAGACATTTTACCCTGAGTGACTCTGTGATCACATTTAACCATCCTGTTGTGAAACAACTCATTATACAGTTTGAAAATCACCTATAGGAAACCAAATCTGGATCAGTTTGCTGAGCCATACAATAAGCCTTATCTTTTAGCAGCTCTCAGTAATACATAAATAAATATGAATCTAGGTGTCTCGTCTTGCTGAAGTCTACATTCATGAAAATATTAAGCAACATGTAAAATACAGATTCTCAAAGATACTGCTTTAGTGCTACAGCCTGAATGCAACTACTTTTCTGCCAGTAAAGTTCCTTCAATGTCCAAATTCTTACCAGTGAGAAAGCGAAAAAGTACTGAAGTTTTGCTAGTGTTAGGCAGCAAGGCACAGTTCGTATTAATAACTGGATACTGTCCACCTTTCTTTTCTGGGAGTAACAGTTCACTCTCAGACTGTGCCTACTACTTTGGCTGTTGCACAAACCATTCAGCAGGAAAATCAGGAAAATTCAGCAGGTAATCCTCCTTTTGCTGAAAAGTTTAGTAAATGGATCATCTTCTAAAACAGAAGAGATGGGCTAAATTCCCTCCATCTTCTGAGAAGAATCCTCATATACTATCTTCAGAAGTGTGTCCTAATCATTAAGTAAGAAGGTATTCTGGGCTGACCTTAAATTTCTACTGTTAAAGTTATTTTGTATTGTCTGAAATATTCAATGCTTCCCTGGGAAAAAGACAGAAGAAATGACCTATAGTCTGTGAAAGATAGCTATAATTTAGCTAGATTTGATTTTGTAATTCAGGGGTGGATTAAAGGCACGATGACAAGAAACTCCACAGACAGATGAAGATTTGCAAACACACACTAAATTTGGAGGAAGATGTATGGAACAATGTGGTTATGAAGACAAGACAAGAGGAAGAGATGAGTTAGCAAAGAAACTCCTGCTTCCCGGAGAATGAGTGGAAACCAGTAAAGAATAACAGTAAGGAAGTAGAAAAGAAAAGCTAACCAACATGAAAGAGACAACAGAGATAGCTAGGAAAAAGCTGGATGAAGGATGGTGTACAGAAAGCTGAGATAAGTATGAATGGACAGAAAGAAAAAGATTTGAAATTCACACTTGAAGAAGGAAGAAGTAAGCTAAGCTGCTGAAGATTCCACACTAAAGAGAGCTGGCAGAACTATCCCCAGAGCAGATTCAGGGAAGAAAAAATGCACTTCTTACCACGAACAAAGATACATACAAGAATCCTGAAAGGGACCGAGAGTAAAAATAATTAATCTGTGAGAAGACATACGTTCAAGCTGGAATGGAACACAGGATATTATATCAAGTTGCTAAAGATACAGTTCAGCAGACACACACGTCACCAAAGGAAATTTTTGCAATTTTTAAGAAAACAGTACAAAGGCAGGACTACAAATGTTTATCAGATATGTCATGACCATCAGTGAGAAAACAATGCATATAACCTGGTTAGGAAAGCACATGAAGTCAGTAAGAAGCAATTAAGTGTTCGCATGCTAACACAAACTATGATAAACAAATGAAGGAATAAGAATTGCTGCAACAGAACATGACACTTGACATTACAGGAATAGCAAATAATGGCAGAGGAGAGATCAGAACAGCAATCCATGTGTTGACAAACAAACAAACTATGTAAGAAATATAGAAATAAAGGGGGTCTAGTCATTTCCATCACAGAAAAAACTACTACATTAAATATTTTTAAAGAACTTCTAATGAATCTAACAAATCTAACAAAATTACAGAGGAATGATAGCATATAATAGTAGTATATAGTACTGCTAGTAGTACCACTAATGGTATATAATAAAATAATAGTAAATATAGTACTTCCATCCAAGAAAGGGAAAAAAAGAATGATCCATGAACGGCAAACCTGTTAGTGAGACACTAATAACATGAAATTATCTGGAATAAATGCTGATGATATGAGACAGATGTATTTACCCACGTTTAGTTCACAACAAATTATTTTTTTTTCAATTACATGACTGACTCTCTAGACAAAAAAGTGATAGTTCTGGTATACTTTTTCAGTGCTACTGCCAACATCGTTTTTTACATTCAAGAAGCTAGGGACTGGTCATGCGCATAGGAAGCTGGCAGAAGAGATGACAACAGTCAGTTATGTTGAAAGACGAACAACAGACGTGGAGGGAGGTTATTTAGTAAAATCCTTAAGGCTTAATCTTGAGGTCTATCATTACTATCTCCCAAAGGATCCTAGCTCAAAAAGCAGGGATATCTCATGAAACCTGCTGGGTACACAGACTTGGAAGGCTTCATCAATATGTAGAAAGATTTGAATATCACTGCAAGAAGAATGCTAAGGGCTGACACAGAAACAGGTTTAGGTTTAATAATACAAAATATAAGCAACAAGGATTTTCACTGATAACGAGAAACTCATTGGTTGTCATTGACAGAAAAAGTCTTGGTTGCATCCATTGGCCACAGAATCACTGCAAGGTATCAATTTGATGTAGACACGGAAAAAAACACTGTACTATGGTGTGTCAGACATGGTGCTTTCAGTAGCAATATCATTGAATAAGGCACTGGTGGCACTGTTCTCAAATATTACAAACAGATTTGGTGGGGATGTAGAATTAAGCACTTGGAAGCCTGGAACCTTCACACGTTCTCCTCTTACATAAATATGCAGCACCATGACTATAAAAAAAGGTCTTTCTTAGCTATATCTAGCTTTGTGACTATGAATCAAAGTAGAGAAGAGAGTCTAAAGGTTAGAGTCAGAAATTTACAAAATTAACAAGGTTTAGATACTTAAATAAGTAGCTTTGTGGATCTAGCTTGAATCCTTGAGCACAGAAGAGCCCTTTCTTATTTTCAGTGTTTGCTACTGGTTGTCTAACACAACAAAGTCAGCAGAAGATCTATCTATAGTTCTTCCGATAAAGCCTTAGAAATGAGCTCCCCCCTTCACCCATTCTATTTCAGAAGCAGGACTTCAAAGACATCTATCTCACTTTCAAAAAGAATACATATCTTAGCTGTCCCCAAGAACAAATCTTGAAGCAACAGAGGCTTTATCAGCAATTCACCCTCTAGGAAAATGAAGGAAGCTTTGGGAAGTAGCTCCTCTCATCTGCCAGATCTGCAACAGGCCAGACTTAGCAAACCACAGGAACCACTTTCATTGGTGACAGAACTGCTGAAACCCAGCACTGTCAGAGAAGGAAAGAGAGAACTGGAGAGCGATCAGATAGATGAGAAATGAAAGGCAAGAGCAGAAAGCACAGGGAGAATTAACACAAATCTGGACCAAGCTTATTCTCTGGAGAAAAAAGGCAGCCTCAAGTACATTCTCTCCCACCACCGGAGATCATGGTACCATCAGCCCATCCTTCCCCATGTGCAGGAAGAAGGGGTAAACTAGCAGGAGCCTACACAGGGAGTAGGAGAGAGAAGGGGTAGAGAAGAAAAGGTGTACTGTAGGAGATGACTGGGCATAGGAAACCAAAGTTTGAGAGCTGTTGGTCGCTAGAAAAGACAAGCTTAACAACACAGAAAATAAATGCTGATTTAGTTTTAGGCCCTTTCCTGTCCATTAGCCCCTATTATGATGTATACATCTTAGCCTCTGTGCGGCACCATGCCTCCTCTACAGATTCTCCAAAGCTGAAGAGAAGCTACACTGCTGCACAATACCTTTGCACGTTCATGGAGCACCAGTGCTCCATGTGTTTAACCATGACAGAGCTCAGGAAGCAAAGTTAATAGTGGATTATCAAATCTCTAAATACACACCTTGTGATACTATTAAACATTTCTGTTCATCCCCTGGGAACATTATATAAAAGACTGTGCCCATCACTTGACTTGACACTGGGGCATGACCAAAAACATGACTGATACAGTGACTAGGCCTTCCATCAACACTGGTGCAGCAGCAACCTTATGAAAAGAATGCATATACATGTATACAAATGACAGCACACTGTCAATATCAGCAGTAAAGTCAGTAATCATTCATAGTTCATTGTATATTTATGAAATATACCTGATTCTGTAATGCTTTTCATTCCATGAAATAATTCAGTTTTGGGGTGCAGAGAAAATAAAAATGATCCAAACAGAAATGCAAGGAATGTAATCTTATTTTTAATTTTGTAGAAGTTATTTGATAATATTTCCCTGGTTATTTCCATCTTTGCTATAGTCATTATTAGCAGAAGCAAGAAACAACTTTCATCACATTAATGATGATACATTAGCTCCAGTAGAAAAAGGCTAAGTCTCAAGATGGGATGCTGAAAAACAATTGACTAAAATGACACAAAAACTTTATTTGTTAATTGAAAAACTAATTCTCCCCAGCTGTTTGAAAGCTTGGTACTTAAAGTTGTAGAGGTGTTTAGTGGTACTGGCAAAAAACCCACAACCCACAAAAATGCAAAAACAAAGTTGTTAACAGTGGCAAACATGTAACTAAGAAATTAGTAAAGCTTTAGGTGTCTCAGTGTTTCTTTCCCCCAAAATTTCCAGTTACCTAAGGGTTCTGAAAAACATAACTTACATCAGTTTAAAAAAGGGATAAAGTAAATGTCCCATCACCTTACATCATCAATTATATAAAGAATTCCTGGAATATGTAATAAACCTATTTTTATATGATCTTGGTGTTTTTGCTGTACCTGTGGATCAAAAAGAAAGTAAGGACGACCACTCTTCAATTGAAGTGCAATGTATTCCTCTTGATTCCCAGGTGATGCAGAGAAAAAAATCAAACCATCAGGTTCCTGCGTTCTAAATTTAACTTTAATACCTGGTTTAAAAAAAAAGCAAATGTGGTTAGTGTTAAAAATGGTTCTTATGAATTCTTACAGTCTAATTACAAATGAAAAATTATTTCTAAAAAATGACAAGAAAATGGTAAACCAAAGTCATGGCATGGAAGCTTTGTTCACCTAAAACCCAGATTATTCATTGTAGGAGGAATTCCTATAACCCAGTCCGAGTTAAGCTTTGAGAGACATTCCAGTGATTTCAAAGCCATTACTCATCTGTAAAAATGTCACAAAATTGTGACTTATGCTGTTAAGTAACCTCATTCTTAAGAAAATGTAATTCAAATACTAGCGTACCATTCTAATAGTTGATGAATGGGAAGAACCAGAAAAAGATTTAAGCCCAGTTTTGCATATGGACTTTCACCTTTCCCTTAACATTTTTATCTGTAAAGTAGGAATGATGTTACTACAGTAAAGGGATTCTATGAAGAATAATGGCTTTGTGGTTCCAAAGGATATATATATATATATAAAATGGCATCTGAGTACATAAACATCTGGAAAAGAACAAGTTTTAACAAAAAATGGAAATATCACAAGGGATAGTTGATGAACTATGCTTAATTAAGAACCTTCCAAATCATTATCAATAGTCCTCCATTTGGCTTCTGATACACTAATAAAGTAAACAGAACATCATTCAAAGAAAAGAAATTTTTTTTTACATTATTTTTACCACAAATACAATATCAAAGAAAAAGTTAATTAAACAGCTTGTAAATACTGGAATATTGTTGCCCAGAATATAAACCATCTAAGGACACATTAACGAAGTGACTCACAAAATACCGTATATCCCAGTTTTGAGGAACGTAATTATAAATAAACAAGTTTTGGATAACCAACATTTTTATGACCATGACAACTGTCTTTTAAGCTGTTTCCTAGAAAATCTTCTTACAGAAACAGTTACAAACCATATGAACAATTTGGCACAACGTTTCTAATGTGAAAATCTAGATATCACAGGCTGAGTCTATGGTTAATCCCTGCTTTTTTTGTACTATTATTTTGTAATGGGAAATGAAAAGGCAGCAATAGCAACACTTACCTCTTCTCTAAAATTCAAAGGTATAATATTAGACAAAGGTTCCACATCTAAAAACTCACTGAAATAATTACTCAGAGGGAACACTGAGTCATGCAAAGCTTATTTTTTCAGTATTACATCACATTCTGGTATTTCACAATTTTGATTCAGCTATGTGCTTAATAAATGTACAACAACAATTTTGAACAGCAATGCTAGATCATAAGGTCAATCATAGGTCTCAAATGTGATTACGACAGTCTAGGATGTGATCAATCTATGATGTAACATATGGATACGCAGTGAAGTATGTGACACCTCCCCTCTTGGGAGATAGGAGAGTAACCAAGAATTTCTACAAACTGGATGGGTACCATAAATGATCTGCTTCCCTTGAGTTAGTGTTAATACAAAGATATCACCCAGTAGGGTCCTTTAATACTTCTGACAAGATCAAAGTAAAACATCAACACACCATTTCTATATTATGGTGCAAATCTATCATCTCCAAGCTGTATCTTTATTTACTCAAGTGGTCCATCTATTTGCATATCTATCTCCCACCACTTTATGCAATACAAACTGTTAATCCTTCTTCCTTTTTCTTTCCTCTTCCTGCAGTCATGTCACAATACCAACATCTGATCAACAGTGTGGAAGCCAATGTTTTTGGAATTGCCAATCAAATCCCTCCTGCTGGAGTATGAGTCCTCTTTCTCTCTTTTACTTTGGGAGGGGGACAGGTGGTGAAGTACTGAGCAAAAATAATTCCAGTGCTCACTCATGCTAAAAATGGTTTAATTTGAAAATAATGTGTTGTAAACTTAGAGTTACATATGCTGGGCGAGTCAGGCAGCTGGAAGAAAGCAGTGAAATGGTTGGTGAAAGGAAGAGAAAACCATATCTCTGTTATATGCAGCAATTTTCCAGAAATATTTTCATATGTTTTCAATGCTACTTCTTTCGTATACACTTCTATGACATTTCAGTGTAAAATGCTTTTTACAGGACAGGGCAATTTGATGGTTTTTACCTAACTCTATCAAACAATTCAGTCTCTTCACTCACATTTTCATCCTCTTATGACACACAGAAAATAATAAGTGACGAAAGCTTTTCACGTAGACAGAGTCTATTACAAGAAATTAAAGAATCATAATTCTGATACATATTCACACTAGATAATGCTTGTTAATTACCTCTACCCATAAGAAATATCCTTTGACCCACATTTCCTAATCATGTAGGTGTTCCCATGCAGTATAACATGATGCACTCATAGATAAGAAACATTCTCTCCACATAATGAAAATCAATCATGCTATTAAAATACCTGCGAAAAGCAATTGCACACAACCACACCCAGTAAAGACAGGACCCAGATGGTGCATTATGGAAAAGCCTTTTTACCTAACTTACAAAGGTATTTTAGCTGAAAAGTTAACCTGCCTTTTCAAACAGTATTTCTACAATTCAGCTTCTTTTCCTCATCCTTCTGAGTTTCATTTTTCCTTTTTAAAGTAAAAAACTCCCAAAATAGTAACCATATTTCAGGAAGAGAGAGAGGGCATAGCTTTGCATAGCTCAGAAGTCACCGCTGTTGCTGTTCTTTAAGGTCCTGTGCAGTTCCAATCACAATATGAGCTGGAAAGGCTGAGACTGCTGGCCTATAATGCCAGCATTAGAAAGCCCAGTTAATTTAACAAGCTGCCAGTACTTTTGTCAAGCTACCAAAAGACATTTCTGAAGACCAAAGGATCCCTCCTTACACCTAATTTAGGATAGTACCAAACAAAATAATTGAGCATCTCCAAAAACACCGTTATTGTGTAGTGGCAAGTGTTAGAAAATTTAAGTTAAATGGCTCTTTCATAATGATAATATTGCAGTAACTCTTCAAATTTTGAAATGTTATACAGGAGCCTTCCTTCCTTGCATACTGAAGAAGAGGGTTACAAAAACCTTAATTCCTGCCTCTAGAGCTGCCATAGCCTCATATAAATTAGACATGAGTCAGGGACTGTCGGATAATCTTTCTCATTCGCAGCCTATAAAGCAACGTCTTCTGACTTCATTTGCAACCTGTCTATTATGCAATTTGGAGAAGGACTCTACCCCTTTCAGTTCAGGTGTCTTTGAAGATCCTCACAGGATAAGAAGTTTGTATAATTTAGCTCCAAATAAGTACTTCCACACTTCAATACTAGCATTTTCCTGTATTTCCAGTAGTGACTACAATGGAGAAATCAAATATTATGCAAGCTCATCTCTTATAGATAATATTCTGCAAACTTTGCAGGTCAGCTGTGTGAGAAAAAATTAACATCTGTAAAAAATAGCACAGGACACAGGAACAAAATGAATAAACTGAATGTATTTGTTGAAGTTGATTGGATTATTTTAAAACCTATTTTTCTTTAATGATAATAGTATTATACAGGATACAATACAAGCCTTGTCTACAGTGAACATAAAAGACAAAAAAAACCATACTGTACTAAAAGGACAAGTAGATGAAATTATTAATATTATTATTATTGTTTCAAAGTATCCCAAAGTGTGTTAGGGTAGATTCTACCCTTCTGTCAGTATCTATATAGTTTAAAGGTTTGCAATAGTGCATTGTCATTAGATTTTTATCCTAATTTCAGAGATGGCACATCCAGCTTGGTAGAAGAATGAGGATGTAAGTGACCAACATGACATTTTTAAGGTATTAAAAGGAGAGGTAATATCAGTATGCTATCCTGTGAGTGCATACAGTGTTGAGAGTTCCTTTCATTAATATGCTAATATTAAAACTAAAAAGATATACTATTCCTATAACACTAGATGAGTCAGAAACCAGCTCTCTATCTAATGCAGAAAATGCATATGAAATGATTTTTACACCACCTCTTTACTTCCCTTATAAAAGTACAGCACGTTTAAGAACTTCAGCAACATTTCAGATTCAGATTCACAGTTGGATTCAGATTCTCCTTGTACAACCCAATACAGCTTGCAAGATCTTCATAAAAGTATTAACAGGTAATAACACGCTCTTGAGAGTCTGACTGCAGTTCTTCCTCACAGCAAACTCACAGAGCACATAGGATTACTTTGAGTTTAGAAGAGTGAGTTGATAGTCAGGAGGAAAAAAAAGTATAAATTAGAGCAGCTCCCGGGGGTGGTGTGTGTGTGTGTGTGTGTGTGTGTGTGTGTGTGTGTGTTCAGTTTATAATTATTCCAGCAAAGAATTTTTCACTTTGATAGCCAAACTGAACAGTTTTGAAAATTCACTGACTAACCCTGAAAGTTTTTTCCATTTTATGCTTGCTAAATAAAAAGCTGAAAATAGGTTTTGATTGACGAAGATGCTTTATTCACCCAGACTAAAGAGGTTTTGTTTCCTGTAAAACATCTTTCCAATTTAACTGAATTGAACTTAGTTAAAAAAAGTCAGCATTTCAAAATACTAAAATATTCAAAGTGTTCAAAAAATATATATTTTGATTTTTTTAAAATTTGGGGCGTGAAGAATTGAGGGGAGAAACTAGGAAGAGGTGCAAAGTAATTGCAGACATCTCTCTCAAACATATCAGAGAGATTTCAGCAAAATGGTCTGCTTAGGACTCCCTGGGTTACTTTCTGGATTAACTCTTTGTCCCATGAACTCTGCTAATATACCTGTAATGTACCTTTCCCCAGAAGTGAACATTCAGAGGACATTCAAGCGGACATTCTATTCAAAATAGAGAACAAATACAACTTTTTAGAATCATTGCATATTTAGACATCCATACAGAAAGCTGATACATGTCTTAATAGTCCCATGGCACTTTACCAAACCTATATATTATTGCATCAAAAGACCTTTCCAAAAGTGAAAGGAACAGCCTTATAGCTGAATTTCCAACTTTGATGCTGAGAGGAAGAACGATTAGTTATATTTTCATTTCATAAATATAGCCTGTAATAACCTTTATATGTCACATTAAAGAGAAAAAAAATAATTAGATACCCTAGCATATCATAAACATTTTCTTTGTGTACCTAGGCAATCATAAAAGGAAAACAATGAACATTGCAGTTGGGAAAAGAAACCAAGCTGCCTGTTTTCTGAAAAATCAAAAGACATTATAAGAAATTAGTTTTGTATAATTTGTGAAACACATGCATTTTCAGTGCAATTTCTCCAAGAAATCCAATTTATACTTCCTGTTTATACTGCTATATACATTGCTGCAAATAATTATATAATTGCATACTCCACCCACCCAAATTAACATAAAACTGTTGGCAAAGAAAGTGATCCTGTTCTGTTTACTACAGCCCTTATTTTTGCATAATGCCAACCGAAATTAATAGAAACCATGCAGAAAAAGTTTGATTGCAGCATTAGGTTCTCAATACTCCTTCAGGATGACAAACTTAAAGCATTCACTTAACATTAGGAGTATGTACAAATGCTTTTGCCTAATCAAAGTACATTTAGCAACAGAAATTATTACACAAGTTTTTCTTTTTAACTAGGACAGGGATAGGTGGGGAGTAAAACTCTTTCTGGGTTAACTGAAAATTATTTCAATAATTAATTTAATTCTGGTTTCAGTTAAGCTGTATTCAATGAAACCACACTATTTTTTATGGTACTATACACTTCCTTTGAATAAATATTTATTTGTTCTGCTTGCTACCTGTCATCACAGTAGCTTAAATGGTACCTTTTTAAAATATATTTATGCTACACATATTTTGAAAAAATACAAAAGGAAGCTTTAGAAAAATGGATCAGGATTTAGAGCAGTTTCACATAATGAACAATGGAATTAGGGGAGAAGAAAGAGCTTGGTGGACACTTTCCTAGACATATTCATGAAGATCTTCTGCTGAATCCATGGAGTTATCACTCTTCAGAAAGAATCTGTGACAGCCTACAGGCTTTTGGTTTTTGTTCAGAGCAGAAGTTGGAAAGTATTCTCCAATCTATCCAATATCTTTTGTTAACTTTGGTACAGGAACTGGTTCCATATTTTACCATTATCTTAATATATTTCAAAGTATTTTTCAAGTTCATCATCACAAACACTAAGCTAAGCTAGTAAATGCATTAATGAAGTAAATGCTGTCCATTTTCAAATTTTTTTCTTTTTAGAAGAAATTTAAAATATATACTTAAAAGACACATACATATGTACATACATGCACACACACACAAAGTCTTCTTTTTCCAAACTGTAACTTGTGTCCAGTTCCAGGTCAGCAACTCCTTTTCTTGTATTTTAGATGATATTAAAGCTAATAAGAAGCAAGAAATCCATTGTTCTTAGAATTAGTTAGGACAAAATAAAAAAAAACAAACCTGTTTTGTGAAAGGTTAAGTTGAAGAGCCTCAATTTGAAGACTTTTTTTTTAATGGGCCCTTAATACCTCAAACTGCCAAAATGTTAAGTCAAACTAAAGGATTGAACAAGCATAAATACAGAACATGATGAATGAATAAGAAGCAGAAAAGTGTAGTATTCTCTGTGTAAACCAACTATCAGGCTAAAACATTAGATTAGAACTGAGTATTTCTTTTACACTAAAATGACTAATTTGATACCTGTTTTTTCTCATTTTGCTTGCTACCCCCATTATACCCACTACTGGTAAAACAAACAGGACATTTTAGCTTTAATCTTCTTACTACATAACCCAAATAACTTCAGTCATGTTTGCATTAATGCTGCATTAATCATGTTGTTGCGTATTAATGAGTTTTCAGGCTATGCTAATTACTGTCATAGATTCTGCAGCAGCCCATTAAATATACAAATTACAGAATTAAAGAGCCAGAGCTCTTCATGATTAATCTTTAAATGGAGAAAAACTAATGATGTCTATACAAAGTTTCTCTCCACTTTTGGCTGACTGCTCCCAATGAACAATCAATTAGAGTATTTGAAGAATAAGAAAATTGCTCATATTAAAAGATTTTTTATGCCGTTATTCTATACAGAAGACACATATGTTTCTAAGTTTCTGTCACATGGACTTCTAAAACATATTCCAGTCTTTAAGGCCTTAAGTGTTACACAGGGGTAAAAGCTATAGGATTCTAATTCACTATAACATACCCACAGGAAGCTGCTGTTTCTATATGAATATAGTAAATCAGTCCTTTTAGCAAGGACACCAGGCCTGCTACTCCCTAGTAAGAAAGATTTACAGCAAACCTTGGTGAAAAGAAAGCTAAGATACGTTAAAGTCATTTGATAAGATTTGATGTATTAGTAGCACTTTCTCCCCTCACTACAGTGACACTTTTCCAGGAACGGAGTAATACTTAGTGATTAATTCAAAATCAGGAGACCTTGAGTCTGTACTCAGCCATTGACTGAGGTATGTGACCCAAGAGTCATCATTTAAATCCCACATGCCTCCATATTCCTTTCTGAAGAACGGGGGGCAATGCAACCTGTGTAAGGTTCTACAAGTTTTGAAAACTTCCTTCCCGTTTTGCCCAACTTATCTTAAAAAATACATAAACGTAGCAAAATGCCAACATATATATTCAGAAAAACTACTCAAGTACCATTCAAAAGTGTTCTCTGAATACTGCATATTATGCGGAACATCACAAGTTTTTGGCAGATTCTCATTCCATGTTAATAGTACTCTGCATATCAATAGCTGCTAACAGTTTAGAATTAACTGGGCCACTACAGACATGTCCAATCAATTCTCTGTACCTCAGAAAAATAAAAAAAAAATTGAGTAAATAAATTAAAGAATTTGTATTTATATAAAGCAGTTCTTTAAAAAAAATCCACTCGGAGCAAAGATTGATACTCTCACAGGAAGACAAAGGGAAAAAGACTAGATTGTTGGTGAATAAACAAGGAAGAGGACACAATACAAGGATATGAGGTTGCCTAGGATAGGGGAGAAAAGAAGCTTCTCAACACCCTCTCAACACAAACAAGTCTGTGTTCAAGGAAACTAAAAGGGAAGAAGTTTAAAGCAAAGATGAAACTTTTCACAAGTCACTTGGCAATTTACTAGTGGAAAGAGAAATTAATTATGACAATCTGCAGAGCACTGACACAAAAAGGATCTGAGATTTTAGCAAGACCCAAAAGGCACCATACATTCTGACGACCCAGATTCATCTAACACATAAATGAAAACCTCAGAGAAAGATATTTGAGAGATGACAGTGAAATCTGATATGGAGATGCACATGATATAATTATCTGGTAGCATTTCCCTGCCATTATAGCCAACATCTAGCTATTCATACAGATATTTAAAGCAATACAATCATTAAAGTAATTTATTAAGCAAATCCAGGAAGAGAATTCAGGAGAACTATCTTCCACTTGTGTGCGTTGGGACAATATGCAACACGCATACATCCAAATAGCACCATACTTTTAGAACACAGCTACTAGAGTAGGAACAACAACCGCAGGCTTGAAATATTTCCAGGAGTCAAGACTTGCTTGGGGTAGGAATCAGCTGAGAGTTTGTTTCTGTGTTGCTCTTAATTCTGAAGTGGAATATGTGCAAAGATGAAACATAGGCCAATATTCCAGTAAGGTTTTCTCTTATATTACCGAATTAAGCAAAATTTGAAAAAAAACTTTATTCAAAAGTGTGGTGTCTCTCAAATAATATCTGCAATCCTTATTTTTATTTATTTATCTTTACTTAGGCTGAAAAAGAAAGTCATTTCTTCCACCCAAAACCCATCTTCTCTGAGGGCTTCAATAAACAGCGAGACCCTGTAATAAATGTACTGCAGACCAACAGATCCAGATTCTGTTAGAGAAAGAAGAAAACAGTTTCTGGAATTACAAGTCCTTTATCAGTAATTTCCTGACTTCAAACTTTAATATTTTAAGTTTGGAAATAGAGGCAAGCATTCATCTTAATTTCAGGATAAATTCTTCAGAGAAAGAACTGTATTGTGTTAGCTGTATACAAATTAGTGCATAAAAAGTCTTCTCATACAACAAGGGTAAGGTGAGAAATGCTTCTAGGTGTTAATGCAATGCAAATCATAATTACTAGAAATATGATGACAAGAAGGATCACTTCAAAGATGTACAACAGCACAATCTATAAAAGGTCAACATCACAGAGAAATCAGAAAAATGAGCTGGAGGTCAGTAGTTGTAAATAGCAGTTCAAATATAAGTCTTTATTTAGTATTTCCAGCAGTATTATAAATGTAACACTGCACAGAGTAATTTAACTAATCACAGGAAAAAGAGTATGACTAGAACAGAATAAAATACATCAAAATTAAAGTCAGTGTAATGATCTGAAACACAGCAAATTTAGACAACACTGCACTAGCCAAGGCAGAATACCATCACACAGCATCAAAGAAGTTGGAAGCACAATAAAGTGGAAATTTTGCAGCAAGTGAAGAAGCTTATTGATTAGACAACGTACATACTGAGAAGAAGAATAACTAAAATAAGCTAATGAGTATCTTGAGAAATACTATAGGACAAAAATGGAAATGTAACAACAAGGAGAAAAAAAAACCTTTTAGACAAATACAACACAAAGAAAACACAGCAAAAATCATAGAAATTCAAGTTACAAACTCAGCAACAAAGGCTATTGACAGAACTGCGAGAAAAATCTAAAAATATATCCAGGTTAATGCAAAGTTTTAAGGCAGACCAATAAACTGCAACAAACCTGCCAAAAGTTAATATTTCAAAAAATGAAAAAAATAACTGAAAGAAACAAATAATGTTTTCATCTAGTTGTATTTGTGGCAATATTTCCTGTGACTATTCTTGACATAATGACCTTTTTCAGGAGAAGCCTAAAAAGCTGATTTTATTTGCAGGAACTAAGTTCACAGAGGGACTTGCAAGTTTTACATATAGACAGCAAATTCACTTTATTCACACTTACACTAGATACACCATGACATACCTGCTGACAGTGAGTAGTCTCCTCAACCTCCATTAACTTAGGTGATTGTAAAGGTTCATTCATTGCCAGATATTTGCCACCTAATGGAACTGCACCTTGAAAGTGCAGCTGGTCCTGCTTTGAAAAAGTTAATAACACTCCCCCATATTTTGTCCTGTAATACATGTGCCTTTGTACCTAGGAACAACAGATTTTGTAGAATAAATAAAGTGCTTAATGGGGTTTGGCAGCAATGATTAAAAAAAAAACAAAAAAAACCCCAGTACTTTCAATCACCATAGAGACAAAATGTGAAATATTAGTTTTTCACTCTAAGAATTTGTTAGCTCTGAGAGTGATCATGGCTCCTCTTTGATGTTGTCAGGGGTAGCTATTTCTAATATACATTTTGTAGCACTTACTTTCATTTAGAATATGATTCATATCTACCTAAAGATCATCTAATTCCATCTTCAACACCTCAAGTTTCACTGAAAGCATCACCCTAACAGATCACAGAAGAATGACCAAAAACCAGACCACCTTTGTGCAGAAGCGTAGAATGGAAAGACAGAAGTTGAATCTGTCTGCTCTTGCATTGGACAAGCAGGGTTAAGCATAATCCTGAAAGACGGCCTCGGCCCTGCTCTCTTTAAGTGACCGTATGATCAGAGACACGAAAGTCAGCAGCGTAAAGCTAACCTGCCAGCTCTGTTTGGTCCTGTAAAAGAAAACATCTAAGCCTAATCTAGAATATGGCAAAAACACAGGGAAATACTGCATGGGAAACTAAGAAATCTAGCTATTTTCTCTTAGAAATGACTTTAGCTTATGTGTGACCCCTGCTTACGCTCTCACTAATGTTTCCAAATGCACATAAGGAAGAACCGATCATATATATAGCAGTTACAGTCCTGGAAACGTCTTTAAAATAGAACCTGTATTCATTGTTCAGCCTCAAATGCTGTTACCATTTCTTTTTCCTTTCATGGCGTGTCACCATAAGTATATGGCCCAATAATCAAACAGTGGATTTCATGTTAGTTATTATACATTAGAGTCCAAATTTACCCACCTTCTCTGCTGTGCCCAGCTTCTGTAAAGAATATGTCACAAAAACCGAGACGCAGTGCAGTAAACCAGCTGTAGAAGGTGAATCATCAACTTGGAGTCTGACTTATTCCCAAGAATTAAAACCCTGGACTCCCTGTACAAGTCAAGCACATACAGCAAAACTAGCATGGTATTGAGATGTCATTTATTTATCAATTGAATAACCACACACTAGGAAACACTTCCACAGTAATAAGTAAAACTCAGAATGTCCTCACCCCCCAGAAAGTTAGAAAAATGCCTGTCGCAATAGCTATGATCTTGGGAAAGCAAAGATAACTCACCGGGATTTGGGGCATTTAAAATTTATGAAATGTTGACAAATGAAAGACTTTTAAAAGTTATATAGCATACTGCAACTTCTTTATAGACTTCTGCAAGAAATAATTTCACAGTCTGTATATTAACAGTTTGGGACACAGATCTTTTAATCCTGTATGACCTACAAATCTACCACTTCTTGTACAGCAGTACTAAAGTGCACGTGCTGGAAAATATGAAACAAATGAGAAACCAAAGGATATGCATGCTATAGGAAAAGTCATAGAGAAGACATAACTTAGATACTTGGAAAGACACTTCAAACTGTCACTAAACTTCAGAAACACAAGATTATTACAGAGGAAGGGAGTAGAGGAGGAATAAATATAACTTTTGATCTAAGCCAAAGACAAGATCCCCTCCATATAGACACATGTTCAATTCCTATTTCATGCCTTAGTTATAGTTCTATAAAGCCCACAAACTTCAGTGGAATTATTAATGATTTACATAATTTACAGAAAAGTTTTCAAACAAGGCCCCTGTCCTCTTGCTTTTTAAGAGAGCAATGCAGTGATATGCAAAGGAAATGGTAACTCCTGTACTACATTCAATAGCACAGCAACTGTGACAAATACACATTGCAGGAAATAGATAAAGGCCGCATATTATGCTAGGTCCTGTGTGGAGTCATGTACCTGAGCAACCAGGATGGTACAAAATAATGGTGGTGCTGAGTTCATGTCTTCCTCCTACCTGGGCATGCTAACTGCTCCTCAGCTAAGGGTCTGAGCTGGTATTTTCTGTGTGTGTCAGGATGCGGAAAAGCATACTGAAAAAGTATCATGCCAGCTGATAAACAAAGCAGCACCAGCAGCAAAATCTGTCAGTGTTTCAGTGATTTTCACGTATGGTACAGGAGTTTGTGATTTTCACTTGATTCTAATCAATACCTGGAGGAAACTAAGTAAATCTATAAATTCTGAACTACACCCATTGCCATAGTCCGTATAACATCTGACCCAGGAATAACCATGGATAGAGACATTTCAATGGTATTGAATGGCCATATAACTCAACCTATGAGGGCTTAAATAAAGGACACGATTTATACAACAATTCAACCTGAGGCAAACAAAAAGGAAAAAAACAAGCTTAGAATGACAGGAAATTAATTGACATAAGCACATGTTTTCTAAATATTAGCATCATTCTGTTTGCCCAGTATAAGTTAATCTGCAACACTAAACACAGAATAAATTAAACCGCCAGGGCACAAGGATGACTTAAACAGTAACTTTCATAAAATTTCCCTTCACTGCCTTCTATGTATCTGTAGTCGATCCTGTCTTATACTTGGACTGTAAACTCTTTAGTGCAGAGACCACCAACTTTCTGTTCCTAAGGCAAAGATTTAATATTCAACCAATTTTATTAATCTAAACAAAGAAATAAGGACAATACCAAAAAATTTCTCTAACTCTATTTCTTTAACATAGCACAATATTATTTGGTTTCAATGTACTGTGATGTTTTAAGATGGGAGTAGACTGATTCTATGCCATCTTTTTAGAATTTTAATTCCTTAAGGGCATCCTGAATTAAAGACAGCTTTGTTGTGCCCTGCCTTTGTGTTGATTTTTACATTATTGCTTAAAACATGAGTGATTTTAGAATATATGACTGACTATTTCTGAATGACAATAATAAGAAAATTTCTCTCCTTCTAATAAATTCACAGAAAAGGTAATTCTTTCTTTTTTCTCTCTCTCCCTTATTTCCAAGGTATAAGGTTTTGTAAAACACAGAAAATCATGATTGATTACAAGATTTTAATAGATTAAATAAAAAATTGGTTGATTTGGCATATAACATTACTGGTAAGTATGACACACTATATTCCTCTTTTGTTTCCAGGGTGTCCATTTTTGTACCATTTCCACTTTAAATGTCTATGCCTTATGCAAAGAAACCCACATTAAAAAAAAACAAAAAAAGTTCTATGCCTTGTCCAGGTGCTGTAACAATGGCTCCAAATCACCTTTTTGTGTCCCCTATGCTGCCCGAGGACTCGAATAGCAACTTCTCTAACTCGTGCTGATTAGTTTTGCCTGCAAAGTTATAGCAGTGTAAGGCAAAGGGGGAAAGAAAAAGAAAAAATACCACTCACTTCATCCTTACCGATAGAAGTATATGAACAAAAACCTTATTTACAGATGCAGTTAAAAACACTCAATAAACCTTTTTAAAAAAATTAGAATAAACTATGTTAGGCTACTACAAGGTTTAGCTGGTGTAACTGTAGCAGCCAGACATTTCTAGTGTAAAATGGCATAGCCTTAGAGCAAAGCTGGCCAATGCCTCTCGAATGGCGTGTGACTCTTGGCTATTTCAGCACAAGAGTGCTGCTGCTGCATCAAGCCGCTGACAGCAGGGCTTTCAGGCACAGGGACTGCTGGTTAACCTGAATCCCAAACTGCTGGAGGAAGGAAGTACTGGACTGTCATGACTCCCTACAGGGCACCCTCAAACCTTACACCCAGCTCAGCCCTGTGCCATAGTGAGACCTCTCGGGAAGGACTGCCGTTATCTGCTTGTGAACTGTTCACACGCTTCCTCCTACAACACGCAGTAGGTGTCCCAAGGCTCTTAGGTGTATGATGATTTCAGTAGGTGGCTTATAAAGCCAGAAATTGTGGACATTTCTGTCTTAAAGCAACCTTGAGCTCTGGTCATTTCTCAGGCTGGCTGCAGTTGGCTGTCACTTTGCAATTCTGCAGGAGTACTGTGCTGCCCTTATCTCCACCTCTGACATTTCCCTGGCCCTCTCCTGCTCTATGTGGAGGGCAGATGGTCTAGCATAAAACCAATTATGTAGTCTTAGCCTCAGCTAGGATTCCCATTCAGCTCATTTTTCCCCCCATAGCACATACAGCTCAGTAAGGATAACCAAGTTTATATAGGAATATCCTAAATTTTTGACAACCAATGATGCTAACATGACTATTTAATGTGGGTTTGGAACAACCAGGTCAAGTCAGTATATTTTGACCCCTGAACTGGAACTACTTGGGAGAGAAAAATATAAAACAACAAGGAACAAAGATCAAAGGATACCCAAAGAAGAAAATGACGGAGGGGGAAACACCCACATTTGAAAGCCAGAGTGCAGAGGCAATGTAGTTGTAATACATTTCATCTTTAAAAATACTGAATAAAGCCTCCAAAACATTGCAATTAAACGTTCAAAATGTTTGTAAGGAAACCTACTCCGAACAGTGCCAAAACTTTAACAGAAGGGATGACTTCTATTCCAAGAGAAATATATATTTTTTGTCCTTTTATAATGCAATAGGTCTTTCCAAATGGTAGGCATTCTCAAAAACACTTACTCTCCACCCCTTTCTTGAATCTTCCCTATGAGGTTTTGTCTTGGTCCCACATTTCACTCAATAACTTGTTTCTTGCTCAAAAGATATTACGTGGGATAGTATACCTGCCAGTCTAACCCCTCTTTTGTTCATCAAGTTATTAAGGTTGATGGGAACAAAGAACGTAATTTGTGTAAATGGATTCCCCCTCCTCCCTCCCCGCCTCTGCAGCAAGTCACTGAACAACTTGAAAACACATAAAACAAAATCACCCAAGGGCTAAAACTCTACTTCCACTATTCCAAAACTCCCACTACTTAGTACAGAAGAGTGAGCAAACATTCTGTTAATAACAGCACCTCTGCTGGTGAAGTGTCATTTTTAGTAAATCAAAAAACTTTTAAAGTAAAGCAGAATAAAAGAGCACTATTAATTACCATCCCTGACAAAAAATGGTTTATATAAAGATGTCACACTACTTACTCTTTAATCATTTTTCTCTTTACTCTGTAACACAATAAGGATTCGTGCCGCTCTAAACATCTATCCTTGTAACAGCAGCTACCCTAGAATAATAGCACTAATCCCAATTTATGTCCATATAAGTGTGGTCAGAACAAAAAATTCTGAGCGCAGGCATCTCAGATACAAAGTGTCTGGTCAAATTGGGATTATCTATTTTTTTTTTATTTGAGGTAGGTAAAGGCATGTGTTCCTTCTGAACTGAGAATTACCATCATGGAATGCCGGCTGAATTAATAAATAGAACAGGAATATAGTTCTGTAGTTCCCCCTCAGATTAGTACAGGGAAATATTTTATGCTACTTCTACTTGCTTGTATAACATTGCATAGATTTTTATCAGCTAGCACAGAAAAATACCCCCAAAAATATCCAGAAAGCTGAAGGCATGACCCAACAAAAAAGCCTTTTTCCTCCACAAACAAAACAAAATACCTCACAAGCATATAACTGAAAAACAAAAAAAATTAGCTTATGCTTAAACTTATGCTTCAACTATAATAAGCACAATATAGTTTGCAGAACACACACGATTTTGAACTAGACACACAAACGACTAAAGGAACAGTGGAGCTGAACAGCAGAATCTGCAGAAATCTTGAGTTATTGAGGCCAACATATTTTCAAGGAATAGCCTTGTTTTATAATCTAAATCATAATCACGACCATAGTGAGCAAATAATCACTTCTTAACAAGATAAAGATAGGACTTTAGCAGCAGCACAGGTAAGAAGCTAGTTTAATAAATAAGATAGCACTATAGAGTGCTTTATAAGTAACGATCAATGTTTTAAAATCAGTGCTCTTGCAAACTGGAGCCATTGCAAAGGGGGCTAGAATGAGGGTAAGATGATCTGGTTGATGTATTTTGGATCTATGGAAATAAATCCATTTACAGGAGCATTTGCAGGATGACTAAGTTAAAAGAGCACTGCAACAGTCAAGCCTGGCTAGGGGGATGCCTCCTCCTACTGTCAATATTTCAAACTGATAAAAAGCTGACCAAGTGCAATCAGTACTGTGATGAATAAAAGAAAGCTTGGGATCATTAACATTAATGGGACTCATGTGGCTAAATGCTCATATATTGTTCTGAAAATTTACCCAATGGACCAAGAGATTTTTTCTTTGCTTATGCTTCCCTTTTTCCTTGCATGTTGTATACCATCAGTCTAAAATATTTGCAATGTAATACAAACTTCTAAAATAACTTCATATTATTAATATGCCATGAGTCCCTGGGAAAAAAAAAAGAAAGAAAGAAAAAGAAAAAAGAATACACAGCTCATTCAGGCTGCCAGGAAGACTTGAGAAAATAGAAATGCCAGTTTCATAAACACAGATGAAATTGGCTGATCTAATATCTTCAGGCAGAGTGCCTTAGCCTTGGGGCACAATGACAAACACTCTAGCACCTGCCATCTACAATGTGTGTTAGGGAATGGTTAATAAACTGGTACTGGATGAGACCTGGATGAACTTTTTAGGAAGAAAGAAATTCAGATCAGCAGATATAGTCCTAAGAGCGTATATATCTAGGATATGACCTGGTTCAATAGTTTTAATTTGAAACTTGGTAGTCTTTTTTTCTTATCAGCATTTATTAAATACCTATCATATACTCAGGGCTATATTGAAATCAGAAGATGACATGGCTCTTACCTCAGCCACCCTCTGTGCAATATAACTTGAGAAACCTTACATGGTACAATGGAAAAAGCAAGTCAAGGAGGGAGGAGAGGGATGGTTGTTCAGGAAAATGCAGAAATCTGAAAATCAGGAAACTGGAATATATTTTTAGCATAATTTAGTGAAACAAATTAATATTTGCCCATATGGCCATTTAAAACAAATATTTTAAAGAAATTATTTTACACAAGATTTACAGTTATATGATACACTAGTGTGAAGTCATTTCTATGAGGAAAATGTTTAAAGCTTGTATTTTGTCTTTTAGTTTAGGCAGAGTACACCTAAAGATGATAGAATAGTATAGACAGAAGATGTTGAGCAGGAAATGAACTTCTCCTGATAGGGCAAGAGACCTCCCCTTTGCAGATTCCTCAGAATATAGAGGAAAAACAGTCTAGCAGCAGTAGCAGCACAAAAGTAAGCAAATGTCCTCTATGATTTCAAGGGTTATTATAGTTCCAAGAAACTTAACTTTTTTCCAAAATGCAGAAAAGTACATAACTTTACCCTCTGTAAGGCCACCTGTTTCAGTGTTATTGAGTCATTTTTTCCTAGACATGATGGGGTGGGGGGATTCTATTTATTGTAGTACCCACACTATTTTAAAATCAAATGCTATATTGGAATAGACTGCTCCTAAAGGCATCTAAAGGTAAAAAGGACCTACATATGCATATCTACCACTCTGCTCTGAACCCTTGCAGTCCTAAAATGGGTTCATGGTAACGCTTAAGGTAAAAATTTCAAGCCTGCTAATCAGTCCCAGCCTTCCCTCACCATCTCATTTAGCCTCTGACCAACACTGAAGACAATTGTGTACATGACTGAACAACAAGGCTGGGATTAAGCAATCTGTAGTACTGCGTCCTTGCATAATTAAACCTATTAGCATTATCAAACAAAATTAAAATATAGAATGGTGACTGAGAAAAGAATTCCAAAATTACAAAGAAATAATAGGACATCAACCCAAAATAGAGCAAATGTGAAATGAAAGAATAAAACGCCTTTTCAACAGACAAAAGAATAAAGAATAAAAGATGGCAATTAAAATCATTTAAAGTACCCATGCAATATAACACACAAGCCTTACTGGTAATGGAATCGAATATAAACCACAAAATATGGAGACTGAAAAGAACATTACTGTACTCAATTAGCAGTTCTACTGTATCATCAACTTCTTGATGAACAAAGTTTAAAACGTTCAGAAATTACAGTCATCTCAGCACAGGTGGACAGAGATAGTAGCATAAAGAAATACTGCTTATTTCCAACTATAACTAACAAGAAGATTGTGCCACCACTTCTCAGGCATGTACCTGGTCATATCAATCCATACCTTCATGATCTTTAGGTAAGGATGAGCTGCAACACTTTAGCTTACATATAACCCTCCCCCAGAATGCAGTAGCATCATTCACCCCGCCTGCCATGAGCACATCTCCCCAGTCGCTTTCCTCGCTACACACACTCTCTGCAGAATATTAGGTCAAATGCAAGGTCTCGATATTAATCTTCATGGCCATCCACAGAACTGGTTCAAGGTATCTCAGGAGTGCCCTTCTCGTTATGCTGGGGACCTCTCCCAGCAGCTGCTCTTAGTCTCAAGGGTCTTAAGAGCAAGACTGAACTCCCTTTGCAAGCAGCACAGAGGCTCTGGAACTCATCAGTGGGGCAGGGGATCAAAATGACCATGACTCTCACAGTTTTCTAAGGTTTAAGTCCACATCAACTCAGGCCTTCCAAAGTCATACATTAAAACAAGTGAGAGAAGAAAAAGAAAAACATGGCCAGAGAGGAAAGTCAGGTAAGAGCGGAAAAAGAAAAAGGTGCATGAGGAGTGAAGAAAAAAAAAATTACTTTCAAGTGTGATTGTGCCTTGCAAGATGTTCAGGAATCACTTACAAACTACGACAATTACCCAATATTTCAATCAGTATTCTTATCTAATACCAATACCTAATAATACTAATATCTAATAATTATATGACTCATCTGCAGATGGATTAAAAAAATAAGAATCTCAGGAGATCAGTTTCTGTGATTTTTCTATTCAGAATAGAAATATAAAACAAATTTTCCTCATTAAAGATAAGCAATTGTGTCTCCATCCCCAAGTGGAAGACCAGAAGTTTGCAACTGTAAATCCACAGTATAAAATTGACTTCAAAAAACAGCCTCCCCATCCAACCCCGCAACCAACCAAATCTTCCTCCCAAGAATGCCCAATATGTGTAGCAAATAAACAAATAAATAAAAGCCATGTTTTCCCCACTATGTATCTCAAAACCAACCCTCAAGGACCATCTGCTTCATTTAAAAAAAATCAGGTTGCAGACCTATAAATTACTACAAGTTAATAATTTTCCTGTACTGTATAAAATAATCTCTTTACAATTACTAATGAATATTCTGAAATGAAATCCTATGTATTTCCAAAGATTTTTGACTTTGCTTGCAACATTTTAACAAAATTCTTAGTTCTGCATATTTTAAAACCAAATAACTGTAGTAATATCTAACACAGTTAAGGCCAGCCTATACAGCAATAGTTGGTGATTACCAGATCAAAGGCCTTACTTAAATCAATAAAGATAGCTCCTGTACATTGATTACCATCCAACACTATAAAAATATAATTGCTTACCTCGAGAGGAGCAGTACAAGTGAAATGAAAAGGTCAAAAAAGGTCAATAATTATTTAAATTAAACTTACATCTTCCTTCATCCGACGGACCAACTCTAGCACCTACCGAAATGGTGGTGATTTACCAGTTTAAAGAGACATATTAACATGTCAGCAAAGGGCTTAGCAGTAATTGGGTCAGCAATTTTAAGAAGTCAAGGTTCCAGGTTGTCAGCTTCTCCCTTTATGTTCTCAATTAATCTTAAGGTAATATAGATCTTAAGTCAGTAAGCAGAGACCTAACCACTTTCAGTCAAACCTCAGTTTGGGCACATACAGAGGTAGAGTACAGTTGCTTTTTCTAAACTACAGTATATCATTCCCTAGAATGTCTTTAAATTAAAAAAATAATGTCATGCAACAATTCACTGTTGAGATCAATGAATCCTCTAACTGAATATATAACATTTCTGTCATCCAAATAAAATGGTCCTTATATGAGAACAACTTGGAAGACTTATGTTTTCTTTTGAATACTTATGCTAACAGTCACTTTCTGAATTCACAATCATTATACTGCACTGTTACTTAAAGTAATAATTTTGTCCATCTATATTCACTTCAGAGATCACACATCAATTCCAGTGCATTTCAGAGAGAGCATGAATAACTTGGAAAAAGATAGAAACTCTGGAAAAGAAATGTGTAATCTTATCTCATTCTGGAAAAGATATCTTGCAAAATAATTGGTTTTAGAGCTATTTGTTCCATAGTTGTAAAACTCAGCACTCTATAGCCCAAAAAACAAGAAACACTTCAGAAGTCAAGATCCCAAAGTGCAAATAACCGGTATCTAATCAAATACATTATGCTTTTAAGTTCATTTTATTAAAAAAAAATGTATATATATCTCCATGATTACTGGAAGAAAAATACTAGCAAGTAACTTGTAAGCTAGTATGTCATTGTTGTGTCAAAAGCATTTCTGAGGATCCTATCTAGTGATAATACTTACTATCATCTTTGGAAGCTCCATACGTACATAAAATACCTAATAAAGATTTAATAAAACTAAAAAGTAACATACTCCTCAAGTTTCTGTATTTATTAAACAAATCCCTAATATTCACGTGCAGAAGATGCTTCCTCCTTAAGGTCTGAAGATTGGAATGGCAGCAACATTCAATGCTAAATTTACTTACCAGGTCCTTGTTTTCTTTTGCATAGAATTTTTGCATAGAATTTTTCCTACAATTTTTTGATTACACTTCTAACAATTAATTTAAATTGCCCTTTTTATCTTACATAATAGAAGTCATTAAGTGTTTTTGGGTCCCCCTTTCTTTGGATCAGGGACATGAAATTTGGTTGAGTGTGGTTATCTTGAGGTGAGAAAAATGAAGAGAAAGAGAGAAAGATCTCAATTTAATCATTCATGAAATTGCTCTTTGCAGGATAGTTTGCTGGAGGATGGTAGTGAAATTCTGGAAAGAAAGAATTAAATTTAAATGGAGACTTCCCCAACATAGGGGCCAAAAAGGCTCTTCCACGGAGTTGGTCCTGACCACCAACTTGGAGTGGTGTGCTAGACACTAGAAAATAAAGTGAGGAGTCTTTCTCCTAGACTCTTAATTTTCTCCCACTCGGTGTCTGGAAGTATGAAGAAAAAGACAGCACCTTGAGAAACACAGAAGGAAAACAAGCAAAGACCTTTTTAGCAGTCAATCCAGGAAAAAAACAAAAACAAGGAACAAGTAGGGACAGTGCCAAAACAGAAAAAAGATTTAAAAATATATTAAAAAAAGAGACATAGGAAAGCACTAGTGAAAAGAGAATAGCAGAGCAGGAGGATCTATACCTGCTAGGAAAATCTCTTCTTCAAAATCCAGTAAAAAATTTATATGCTGCCAGTCAGCACAGAATAGAGTAAAAGGCATGCACTCCTTTTTACTGACAGCTTCATATACCGATGACCAGCTAGTGCAGCAATCAGTGTCTCTATTAGTTCAGATCACAAAGAGATGTCATGAATATGGAAGTTTTACACCCATTGACGTCTGTGTTAATCGGCAATGTTCCACATGATGGACATGTCTGGGATTCTCCTATGCCATTGTTTTGGGGGTTTTGTTTGTTTTTCAGTCTTCGAAAGAACTATTTAGACAACATCAGGACTGTGCAAGTAAACCATCAAAATTTAGGAAATACAAGAACTAAAATTGTCTGTGAAAAATTAATGCACACACAAATAGAGGATGAATAATGATACAGTCTACAATTATACAAACACACTTTTCCCATAAGATACCTGCCTCAAGGATTTTATGATGTTCAGCAAGTAAAACAGAATTCATGTACCAAATAAGGAATTTGTGCAAAGAAGCCTGTCTTGATGTAGTGCTATGAGGATGTGTAATAAAAGAGGAAGGGGAGTGTAGAAGTGAAAGGACAGTTTCATAGCTAGCACAGTTTAGCTAGTGCAGTTCAATGTCACTCTGGAGAATTCTGTCCCTATCCCTGCCACAAAGCTCTTACACAATGCAAGGCAAGTCACTTAAGCCAAACTTTTCAGTTACTCATTTGTCATGCACTTTTCATTTTCTTGAAGGCTTACATTTTAAATACCCCACAGAGATCTGTGGAAGTTTTAAGTGTTCCTAATTGAATGGAGGGCAATAGAAACTCTGCTTTAAACGCATGAACTATTCTTAAAACTTAGCTCCTAGCTATCTTAAACTGAGCACTCAAAATTAGCAAGGACCCTTTGACACTTTCAGTCCTTTTTTCTTTACCCAAAGTTCCCATTCAGAAAACAAAACCAAGAATATAATGAAGTGTTATAAAAATGAATATCAGTGATTACAAAGCACTCAGATACTCCAACAAAAGACAGGATAGGAAAAATTATAAAAACAAAACAAAACAAAACCCTCCTGCACTTACTGAAGAATTAAATATGTAGAGTAAGACAGATATCAATCTGTATACAGAACAATAAAAATTTAAAAAAAGCAATAACTAGTCTGTTCCATGCACAGAGCCTATGGACGAACTAGTTTCTAATCAAACGATTACATGCCATCATAACACAGAAGAGTAACAAGGCTGAATTAAGTTCATAAAGCTTATTTAAACTCCATTTCCTAAGTTTTAGGCACTTCATTTTGCAATCTTCATTTTTCCCATACGTACTAATGCAGACAGCCTATTTTTTCTCCAAATTACCACAATTTAATCCTGAATGACGGTTTTGATATAATGTCATTATTCATCCACGATCTGATTGATTTTAGACCTTAAAGCCAAATCTTAACACACGTAAATTTTTAATCCTTTAATTTCTCTATTCTGCTAGCAATTGATAAGGACAATCATACTAAGAGAAGGTATTAATTTGATTACCCTGAAAATCAATTGGAAGGCAAAAAAAATTTCCTTTTACTATTATTATGAACATTTCCTGATCAAATTCACAAAGCAATCATAATCAATGTGTGACTTCTCACACATCTCTAGTCAATACATTACTCAGTAGTTCCACCTTCACTGTTTTATTTTTAAAAAGCAATGTGGGAAAGAGGAAGTCATGTCTTAAAAGCAGGCATAATTTAAAGGCTCAGTATCAGCAGAATGGAATGTCTTAAGTCATCAGACCAAATAATCCTTTATAGAAATAATAATCTAAATAATATGGTCCAAACACAGGCCAGAGAACTGTGTGAGAAGAGCAACTACTATGCATTAAGTCTCACCTGACTATATAGTACCAACCTTCTCTTTGCTCCATGCTTTTTCAAACTTTCCACAGATTCCAAGAATCAGGAAGAATAGATAACATTCTTACTGTGCCTGTCCAATGAACTCCTCAAGAAAAGAAAAAATCTAGCGCATATAAGAGCTTGTCCTGCCACATCCCTTCCCATCACCCTGAGTATCCTCTTGTAAATTAGGGTCCTTTTGTTCGTATACAGGAGATGTTCTTAGACTGGTTCCAATTCTGTGCTCAGAAATATTTGGTTTCTTAATTGAGATGGTTAAAGAACAGGCTTTTATTCAGTGTACTGGTATTTTAAAGGGTGAGGAAGAAATTGGACAGGATTTATATATCATTTGCAATTAAAGAAGAACTTTGGAGAGAGAGGCAGCATCAGAGATAATAGAATTCCTGCCTTCCTGCCCTAAACTAGCCAATATTTTCCAAATAGGTGTAGTAGAACTACACTGTTAAAAACACAAGATTAAGCATTATTAGTCTAGTTGAAAACCTTGAGCAAGTGTCATTGTTACTGCCACTGACCCTAGCACAAAGTAAAAATTAAAATTTCAGAAGTTTTAGAAAAAAAATATCAGAAATTTGACACTTATTAAAGTCTAAGCCACAGGAATATTCGTGCTTGTGTATTATTTCTTGTCAAGCCCTTGTCTTGAAAACTACTTTGGGTTACAAGTTCAATTATACAAGCATACAAGAGTCCTACAAAAATCTTACAAAGTATTGCCATGACAGGCCTACAATTGCACTGGCAGATGAAAGTCATTGGCAACATCCAGCTTTATTCCTTTCACCTTTCTCCATTCTACCATGTTTTTGAAACTGAGAATTTCCAGCAGCATCCATACTTTCACTCTAAAGGATGAACATCCACTGAATTACAATTTCCTATGCTCAAACCTGCTCCAAGTTCTTTCTTTGATCTGTATCATTTCAGTCCTTTCCATAGCTACATAACCCTAGTTAAATGAAATGAGTCTCCATTTGACGCTTAGTACATGAATCTCTCACATGCATACCTTGCAAAGAGATGCTTGATACCTTTTTTTATATAAACTTTCTGCATTTGTGCAGCTTCTACCTTCTAGCTTTTTCTTTATGCTATTTATTTTTAGCAACTTTTATTTTCCGAAATCTCCCTCCCAATGAGCCCCTCCATCTTACACCTTTTCTTAGAGATGCACTGCACAGAGGTGATGCGCCATCACAAAAGGAATCCCAGGAGACGTCATGCCCGAAGCAAAACACAGCACTTCCCTAACTGTTTATTTTCAGAGTTATGAGGCACCCACTATCCTTGCTGCTAAGGCATAAAGAACAGAAAATCTCCTTGAACCCTCTCTCTTTTCCTTCTTCATCCTTGCAAACATACAATATAATCCCACCTTTGGCTTCTGCAGTGAGCTGGACTAATACATGAGAACTCCACTCTTTTTTTAACTAAACGCCAAACTAAAGGCTAAAACAAAAAATTATTTATTCCAGTCACTCTTTGTGCAGGCTCCTATGCAGAGTTCCTACAACAAATCCTATCAGCACTTTATTAGGAAGTGAGCATGGAAAAGAAACAATGAATATATAAGTATGGTTTACAGATGGAAATTCATTTTGTATATAATAATTTTGTATATAGGTGCACACACTCAAAGATTAGTTTAAAAAATACAAACTTAGTGGAGAATAACTACTCTTATTACACTTGACTAAACACCTGTTCTTTGAAGTAACTGATAAAAACCTTTTCTTCTGATAATTCTTAGGCTTGTCCCCTATAGACAGAATGTCCACCATATTTCAAAATGGCAAATCTCATTTGCACAAAGCAAACAGAAGCACAATTAGCGTTGTGGCAAAAGGGGAAGAACTGCTGTTTTAAAGAGTACAGCTCACGTGGCTACATTTATGACAACCAAAAGATCCAATCTTGTATCTGGTTTTGCGTAAGCAGACAGCTGAAGCTAATGATGACCTAATCTGGCAAAAGGGTTTTTTGACAGGGACCTAGGTGTAACAACAGTAGGAAAGCTATTGCTTTTATAACTTTTACTGTTGGGGCTACTACACGCTCTGAAAGTTTGCGTGCACAGGCAGAAACATTTGTTTTTAACCAAGCAGTGCAGAACATCACACAATACTGGCAAAAATGTGCTTTGATACTGAAGCCAAGAAGATGCAAAAAAATTTGCAACTGAATGCCAGAGCCTGTACTGCATAATTAATCTATTAAACTGCAAAGGATAAATATGAGAAATTCTACAGAGGGGAGAATCCTTTTTTTTTCCTGTAGAGGCAACATTAAATCTTTTTTACAATAAAAAAGATGGAAAAAGCAGATGCTTGATACTGATAGTCCATACCTAACAAAAGCAGTTCATCTTCATGAAAATATTACCCCTGTAACACTGGCAAGGTCAGTAGGAGCTTGGCTTATTTGCTGCCCAAGTCCCTGTTGTGCATGTTAGAAAATGTTTTAAGATGTTTTGTTCATAAAGCAGCACACTTCGCTTTGTTGTGCTGGATCACTCCTTTTTCTCTATATACAGCTCTTCTCTCTACCTATCTTTAGGCTTCTTGGGATTAAGAAGGAAGGAAGAAAGGAATGTGCTTTTCAAGATGAAACTGTGAATTCATTTTAAGTACTAGGACTAAATTCTAACTGAAATGGCCATGTGAACAGTTCTCAGGGAGAAAAAAGGATTGTTCCCTTTCTTACTGAAGCCACCCACCTGATAGTGATACAGAAGAACTTTATCTTACTTTCTTTCACTGAAGATGAAGGCATTGGTTCAAATTGTTCTTTTGTGAAGATAAGGGAAGAAAATGCAATCAGCTGGCATAAAAATTAAAACAAATTCTAAAACCTGTGGCAGCAAACATTTTTTTTTCTTTTTTTCTTTTTTTTTTTTTTTAAAGCACAAGGCAAATCCTGGAATAGATTGCCAGAGAGATTGTGGAAATATTTCTGGAAATATACTTGACTACATATGGAGATAAAACTCAACTCGACAAAGGCAGGTCTAGTTGGATACTCTCTGAGCAGGAGCTTGGGTTAGATGATTTCTCCTCCAACCTAAATTATTCTATTATCCTATGAGTTAGTGATTAAAACTCATTTCTAACCATTTTACCTTATCAGTAGTCATAAAAAGAAAGGTTTCAAAATACCTAGAGGAGGAAGGAAAAAAAAAAAAAAAGGTAGAAGCAAAACTTGTCCAACTCATGCAACCTTTCCTTTTTATAGAGGACTGTAAATCAGATCTCTGTCTATGTGAAGTTCCTGAAGGGCAAACAAGTGATGTTACTCCAAAAAATGAAAAGACATGCGAGGCATGGGGTGGGGGAGTGAGGTAAGAAAGGCAGATCCTTTGTCCTAAAATTTACTTGGGGAAATGAACATCTGTCCTACTTGCACTGGATCAGTCTGAGTTTATGAGAAGGTATAGGTTTGGAAAGCACTCTTAGAGGTCTTGGAGCCTATCCACTTGCCCCAAAGCAAAATTAGCATTATCATATCTGCTTTCAGTCTTAATTTTTTCTAGACTAAACAGCCTCAATTTCTTTAGCCTTTCCTCTTACAGTGCTTTCTAGATTTCTAATCATTCATTTTCTTGATCTTCAGTCATAACACGTCCGAAAAATCTCTTCCGGGATGCTAGAAAAGGTTTATTTGGCTCCATAAGCTAATGAAAGTATTTGTTGCTTCTGCTAACTATGAAATGATTCCTCAAGATTATATGGAGCAGAATTTGTTCTACATTACTGCAAGGAGAGTTCACTGTGATGAAGAGCTAAGGGGAGGTTGAACATTGAATGACCACAGTCATCCTCAACACTTCTGCTTACAACAAATGTAAATGACTCTTGTTCAGTGTCCCATGGCAAACTTACTAAGAAACACTGTTACTGAAAAGAATTCTCCATTCTGAGAAATGTGTATGCATCTCTGAGTCAGAATTTGGCAGGGAAAACACTAGCACTTTTTTAAAAAATACATTTTTAAGACTACTGCATGACACTAAAAATGTCACTGTAAAAAAGCTCTACTTGTAATGCTCAGTATATGAACATCTTACCTCATACAGCTATTTCTTGATTATTACAGGGCTGAATCTGCATCATTTAAAGGTTGGCAGAGTTCATATTCCAGGCAAGACCAGTTTCTTTTCAAGTGTAGTATCCTACTTTAGAAAACTTGGATTCAAAGTAAGGTCCAACACAAAGACTTGTTCAGAGTGGAACTGCATTTCAATTAATATTACATGAATGACTTTCTTTTTAAAGAGGTAGCATCCAAGAGGAATAACATTCAAACAATACTAGCTCCTTCAATTGTTTTTAAAATATCACAATCATGATGCATGTGACCTGTTCAATAAAACCTGGAAACTAAATGTTCTTCCTTTCATCTGCCCTCAGGGGCTTAATCCTGTACACTTGCTCTAGAAAAGACTACTGCACAGCTTTTTTATAGGGTTCCACGCAAAATGCAATGTGGCACTGTTCTATATGAAGGCAGAGTATCCACCAAGATACTGGTAAGGGTGCACGTGTGTTTTCTCTGGGAGTCACATTTTCAAAGAAAAAACATGATCTACTAGTCTTTATGAAAAGAAAAGGTGAAGGTGCCTCCCTTCAGGAGATGTTTATGAGTTATGAATCCTGAAAGCAGGTAGCGCCTCAAATTAGAACCAAACTTGATCCTAAGCAAGGCTCCTTTACACAAGTTTAAATTCATACATCAATTAATATTTGGTCCATTCAAGCACCTCAGTCCTGGCCCTCAACCAAGGAGTGAAAGGCAATTAAGCAAAAACTCTTTTCATAAACAGATCTGATGGCTAGTTGTTGATAATCCCACACACACTTCAGCAGTGCCTAAAAACCCCCATTCATCTTACTGTGAGCCTTGATACTATAGAAAGTATATGAAGATCCTAACTTCCCTGCACATCAGTCCTGGAACTCGCACAGCCAGGTTAACATGACATTATCCTCAAACTCATTACCCCCTTTCTTAAGCTTCTAAATGTGCTATAGGGGGAAGGTCCTAAAAAGGTGCTATGTCAGAATCCCTTTCTTTGGACCTAGCCATTAGACTCAATCATCACAAGAACAATCCAAGCATAACTAGGATTTAAAGGATATTTAGACACTCAGCTTTTTACAGTTCTTTGAATTCCAAGCTTGCTTGTCTACCTGTCGGAAATAAAATAGTACTTCCCTTCACAACTAAAGAACCAGAAAGTCAAACATAAGAATGTTCCTGCACCATTCTGATTCCAGGCCAACAGCTTCTTCATAAAAGCAGAACTGAATAAGGAAATCAAACAAAACAACTAATTTGTAATAATTTCTAGCCATTTCTAGAGGCCTTTTAATTAAGTCTTAAGTATAAAATCCTGCAATAAATAGAATTTGAACTTCTGTGTGTACAAATTGACTTATGAAGTAGCCTTTTGAAAACAAGGCAAACAAGGCCCCAAACACCACTTACTCCAGTAAGATGCTTTGAAAGTGTAATCCCTTCTCGTTAACCAGGTTCTAAATGCTGAATGTGAAGAAGTCAGGTTTCCCTTTTTTTGTATTACTGTTATACTAAATTTAAACATAAGGACAGTAGCTGCTTAGCAAGTCTTGGATTACAGAGTGAGTGGAATTCTTTAAATAGAACATGTATGTAACCCATACTGCTTCCAGTAAATTTACATCAGGAAAAAAAAGCATCTGTGATTTCCTCTTTTACAAACAGAAATAATGTGTGGTACCATAAAAATATGGTATTTTCAAAACCACTGCCTCCTCCTGTTTCATCCATCTTGCAATTGTCTTATGTATGGTCTGGCAGGCAAATCAAAAACGCAACACACTGTACTAATCGCTCAATAGTAATAAATATAATATAAATATAAAATAAATAATAATATAAATTAAAAGAATAATATAAAATAGAATCATAACACTTTGCTGTCTCATGGGGAGATGTGAAGATAAACGCCTGAATACCTCAATCTTCAGAGTGATGGGGAGACAGATGAATTCCTTAGTAAAGTTGAGAGCACTAACAGTTTATTTGCTTCGTGGTACTGTGATGAATATAATGAATGCTACTGTCTCTAATAGTTTAAAAGGATAGCAATATGTATTAAAAATGAAGTCAGCATCTTCAGTCAAATGATATCACAGATGCCTAAAACATTTCTTTACAGTTTGAAGAACTGAGAAATTGTGTGTGGACAGTTCTGGCAGAAACAATCCTTTTCTTTACCTGACTTCCTTTCTACCCAAAGTGTACTCAAAGGCCATCTTCCCGTGCAGCTGGAGGCTTTCTTTCAGACAGAAGGATACTGCTTAGCGTAGCCAGTGTTTATTGCCTAACTTCTTTTTGAAAATGAATTTGGAAAAATTCCCAGATAATGCATCTGCCCCTATTACTTGCACCTCAGAGTGTAAGACTAGCCAGGGAGGTAGCAAGGACAACTGCATTTATTAGCAATGAATAAACAGATCTATCTTTTTCTGGATTAGCACTGGGTGATCCCACATGCACCAAAATGTATTTGTTTACTGACTGTCATATACAAGCTGGCATGCTTTTGTGTCAAAAATGTACACAACTTCATTCACACTAAAGCCGCTCCATCTATATAGTACAACTGCCAACTGCCTGTCTTCTTCAGAGATATGGAATGAGAGAGGGCCTCAACAAAGAAACAAGTGCAGAGAACGATAAAAGAACTTTTTTTATTCCCTTAAGTGTCTTTTTTAAAAACTCTCCTGGCTTTTCAGTTATTTTCCCTCCATCACGTTTTGTAAGGAGGACTTAAAAAAAAAAAAATTTATTTCTCAAAAATTTATTGAGTTGTCAAGTATAGGAATTATACATTTTTAGGTACCAAACACACTGATTTAACCTTCTTGTCAGTTACTACCAGCAGCTGCATGGACAAATTGCCTATCATACTGTGGTTCTAGCTCATCTCCAGAAACTCAGACTAATAGCTCATCTTACAGAAAGATCGCAATCAAAAGTGATAATAAATTATATCTATCCACACATCATTATTAGCCATCAGGTGCCAATATGAAGGGAGCTTTATTTTAACATCTTCTCCCATCCCGTCTGTTCAAACTGTCTCAGATCACCCTCAGCCATCTCAAGAAACCTTATTCAAATTGCAGCTTCAGCTTTAGTTTTTACAGCATAATGGAAGCCTATAGATTGAATCAGCGCTTGGGTAGATTAGTGTTATACTTTCTTGGTTAAAAAACACACAGACATGGTAACAATCCAAGTAGTGCATTTCCCTCTTCCCCAGTACTCTCAGAGACTTCTGATATGGAGCAGGAAATTCAGCAATACCCATAACTATTTATCTAATTAAACTATTCACCTATACCACAGTGATGGGGCTGACTGGAGCTCCAACAAGAAAAATTGCACCTCACAGTTCCTTTGGTGTTTAGATCATCACAACAGCAGACAGATAACAGAAAAAAAAACACATTGAAGATTTTTTACTAAATATACAGTAAAGCATGCAAACTTTGACATCAGGAAAACTATCAAGCAATTTGGATGAGGGAAGGTGCCCACCAGCTGTTCCTATAGATTCATGCACAGAGACAGTTTTTGCAAGTCACCATGGTGTCAATATTTAACTAACACATTATCATGTTATTATTACTTGAATCAAGCATTACCAGTCAAGTCAGCACCTAAGGAGAAGGAGGAAAAAAAAAGGAAGTCATCTTCAACTTTTTTTTTTTTAATCAAATTCAATGGGCAATCATATAGTGCTGAAAAGCTTTTTTTTTTTTTCTTTCTTTCTTTTTTTTTTTTTTTTTTTTTTTTAAGAAAACTCTTTTCACATACTCCTATTCTTGCAAGTACCAAGACAAGCATGTCCAAATATTCTTTCCAGAATTATCTCTGGGCCCCGCCAGAGGACAAAAAATTTCAGCTACTGAGCCCTCTTCAAATCTTCAGGGTTTTTTTTGTTTTTTTTTGAAATGTCAATAACACTACATGCTTTTTGCAGCCCTTCTCCTGTCTTAACAAAGAAGATTCAGTATCAGCTTGAGTTGTATCACACTACTGGGGTGTGGCCTTGGCCCAGTCAGCATGCCATCTAACACTTGCTCTTACTGTTATCTAGATTCCTTTAAGATTTCCTCTATCAGTCTCATAAAGAGATATATACACACACACACACACACACACACACACACACACACACACAGACAGACACACACTTTTTCTTTTTTTTCAAACCTTCAGCCCTGTCATTTCTTCTTTACTTTTAAAAATTCATGCTCCATCCACACCAGTGTAATATTTCCCCTCTACAACTTCCCAAACACCTGAGCAGGTTCATCCAGATATTTTCCTAAAAAACATATTGTCTAGATATTTGCTCTATCCCTGAAGTGTAGACATCAAAAAGATATGAGAATCACAGAACATAGCACACTTGATATGCTTAGATCTGAAAAACTGCCAGTTCCAAACTAAATACTGAGTCAAAAAGAGAGCTGATAACACGCAGCAGCCCCAAAACAGCGGAGTTCTGCCACCTTGGCAGCCTTTCCTCCTCCTCTGACAAAACCGAACCACAACACAGACGTTCTCAACAGGGAAGGGAGCGCTTTCTGAGCGCTCACACAACCTCAGGAACCCTCAGAAAGATATCAAAGAAAACAGGCCCAAGTATTTACAGCAAATTCATTGAAAAGTTTTAATCCCAGAGGAATAAATATAATCCAGCATATATTCACCACGGGGAAATGAGTGAAATATGCAGCAACACTCACCATCATGTACATCTCTACGTCCAAAGCCAAGGGAATACAAATCCCACACGTCCAATAGAGTTTTCCAACAGCTTTTTATGCGTGAATCTAAATAGCCCATACATCACTAACAATCACATTATGCTTGTAAATTAAAAACCACAGATCTTACATAAAAGTGAGACAGAAGATGATAATAAATGTTAAAACAAATGCAGAGTACAATTGGTACATTTTATAAGTCATTTCAACTCATTTACCTGTAAAATAAGTATTGGCAGGGATAGTGGAACTAGCGAATCTGTAATATCCATTTCCTGGGAAACGGATTCCTTTCATTACTTCTGTACTCAGTGTAGCTAAAGATGCATCCATCCTTTCCACCTGGTAGATGGGAGAAGGCCCATTAAGCTCTTCAGGTTCATTCCAATTTATCTTTACCATTGTGCTGTTTATTTCTTCAAGATGAGGGGCACTAAGTTTTCTTGGAGCTGTGTGTTTAAAAAAAAAAAAAAAAAAAAGTTGCCTGTATATCATTGTCCACAATGCTTGGGAGATAATTCATGACACACAATTTTTTTTTCCAAAATATCCTACTTCAGTTTCTGGTCACCTTAAGAATAAATGTAGCTCTCCACAGAACTTATTTTAGGTTATTTTTAGAAAAAAAATTCTTAATCCTTACAGAAATTTACCTTTAACTCCACAGAAATACCTTACGTGTTTATTCAGGCTTTGGATAAATGTCTCTAATATTATATCCAATACAAAAATGAACCTTTTAAATAATTTTCGAGAATCTGAGTCAACTTCAACATAAAAACTACATTTGTATCCCTTCCTTGATTAGCCTCCCATACCATAATCACCGTAAGCATATATGCACATGACTTTCAGTGTTGGGTTTTAGTGCAAAACCAAAGAAGAATCTGAACAGTCGATTAACTCTTGTTACATCTCAGCAGTATGGTACTGTACATGACAACACAAGTCTTATTGTTGAATAAACTTATCCTCGTCAACAAGAGCAAACAGCTATCCATCCACAATACTGATGCTCCACTAGTTTTTTTTCCTCGTGGCATACATGCAAAGACAACGTTGGCTTATAAACAGATAATTATTCAGTTCAAGCAAGTGATCTTCTCTAACTTTTCTTCACCACAATCAGTGCACCGTAAGACTCTATACCACACTGTTTCCATGAAGGTATCTGCATAAGACAGTTTTCTGTTATCACAGTGAACCTCCTATTACTAAAACCAATACTTTGATATCCTTTTAAACATTCTGATAAGGTTGGTCATTCGATAGCTAAATTATGAACAAAATCATTAATTTTATAAGTACTGTACAGTAAGCCACTGGAGGGCAGCATGACCTGTTTGGATAATGAAGTGATGGCCATACAGGTGTGAAAGCAATGGACCAGCTTTGAAACAGTAGTACAGACATCATCTGGGGGAGAAGCACAAGAACACTGCACTATTCATAGAACCTACATCCATCTTATCTTGCCTTTTTTCTTCCACTTCTTTCCCCTATGACGAAGGGGATTTAACAACAAGAACTTCATTTGTAACCAGGAAGTGAAATACAACGACAACCTGTTAACATGACTTGTTCCAGTAACGAAATAGTAAAGAGCAATCAAAGCCTTTCAAGAACAATAAAACCTGAATTAAAATATGGGTCTTCGAAATCTGACATACTGCTTCACAGCACACCATTGTATATACTTATACTATGAGTTCTTTATGGTGAGAGAGATTGCTTCATTTAGAATGAATTAATAACATCCTTTTCAATATTCGTGCATTTACAAGATCATTAACATATTTCTCATTTTTCCCATTTGCCTGTAGCATGCTGCTGCTTTTTCCTTTCCTTTCCTTTCCCCCCCTGCCTACTTGATAAATATTCTTCTTGCAGAAAGCCAGGAGTGGGGGAAGTGGGAAAGTGCTGGTGACAATGTGTATTGTAAATTCCTGCTTAGGCATCATTTATGACTTCACAACCTAATTAGTATCTCGTGCTATGTTAGAAATTTACAATGTCAAAATTGAAGTAATGCAGCATGAGGTCATAAGCTTTCCTGCATAAGTAGGGCGCAGCACTAATGAATTGCAGTATTAATGCACAGGTTTAAATAGAAAACATGGCTTAACAATCAAAACTTCACCTTTGGAGGGAACCAGCGTACGTCAGCATTTTAAATGTGAACATAGAGGTTGAGCCCTCCAGTTCAGCTTGCTGATGGTAAAACGGAAATGCTGAAATTCATTATTTGTACAACATATACAGCGAACACTTATGACAATAACAGTATCTTCCTTTAAAGTCTAGTATTAATAAAAGGCAGTTACTTGGACCGTAATTATGGCATCCCTCATACCCAAACTCAAAGCTTTTATGGGGCTTATGCAATTAACTACTTAAATGCATCGTAACACTTGCTTCTCTGACAGGGAAGTATTGATTTTTTAATCATTTTCAAGTCTCCTCTAGCACAAATAAATGTACTACAGTTACAGTTAATGCACTGTGTACACGCATTAAACAGTGGCATGACACAATTTATTATTTTGTGATACATAGAACAGAAGCCTACCCTTTCAGAAAGCAACATCCTTGCTACAACATTAGTATTTAAACTATAGCAGCATTGATGCTGGAGAATTTTTGTCCATCCAGACAATGGGAGACTATTCATAACAGACTACCTAAGTCCACACCAAAAAAAGAGGCCCCAAAACAAAAGAACCCAAACTCTGCACAGGAACAGAGAGGATGGAAGGGAAATATGCAGCACTAGCCCGTGCGGTACTAAATGCTGAAATTAAAAATATTCAAAACTAAAAGATACAGTACGTATTTTCCTAAAGGTGTCACTGTGGTACCTGTAGCTACTTTCTGAAAGATTAATTGACTATAATTTTACCTATTTAATTTCTTTTAGTCACGTTCTGTTAAGACACATCTGTCAAAATAATGAGCATACTAGATTTTAGTGGATTCAAAGTCACATTTTGTGTATTTTAATTATGTAGTTTTAATGTCTTGCTATATAATACATATTTAATATATTATAAAGCTAAAACAGTATTTAAAAGCCTATGATTGCTGCATGCCATTGTGTAGCAGAGGGCACAAAAAAGACCAATAAAGACAGATGGTCCATACAGCTTATGTTGAAGTCATATATCTAAATATAGATGTTGCTACACAGGTCATTACAAATAAGCCTTTCCCATGTGTGTATGCACACACATGTACACAAAAATGAGGTTGGTAAGTAAAGAGCAGTTAATTTTGTTTTGTTTGAAATAATATCATTTTAGTTTTAGACTCGAAGACAGATGCCAGCATTTCACTCTGAACAGATGGTAATTCCATCTAATAGTGCATCTCTGTATTAGTAAGGTCTGTTGTGTATACAAACAGTAATAAACACTAGGTAAGGATCAAAATAAATTTTAATTGTTGACATTAAATTCTGGCAGCCACAGTTCTAAGGATACAATACTCCTTTCTCAAGTCTGTCAGGTTAACTAATGCAACTGCTAAAGCTTTTCCATACTCTGCCAGATTCTTGTCCCAGGAATAACATATTTACACAGTGGCTAAATTTAACAGGCTTACATATGTTTGAATAACTACTTCTTAGCATATTGTACATAGATATCTGTGTACCCTTCCACAGAAGTCTTCAATTAGCCATTCCGCATTAACAATGGGTGAGGTTTTATTCCTGTCCGATTAGTTCAAAAAGGTAAGAGTAATAAAATATATGGTTTTTGAATTATTGTTCACTTGAATTCAAAATGCACACATACAAATTAAAACAGGAATGTTCAGCAAATGGGAGGGCAAAAACTTAAAGAAAAAAGCTTTGAATTTTCTTTGCAGATAAAATTACACGCAAAGCCTAATGCTCATCCATTTTATTTTTGCTACGAGCTATTGCTTCACAGGACCATGAGATTGCCATAGCATTTCTAGTATGATCTTTGCTTTCTGCACTTCACAATAGCATCAGCCATTTCAACAGTAAATGAGTCAAGAAATACTACTTACATCTTCTGACAATATTTTAATTTTTTTTAGAGCCCATTTTGGGATTCTTTACAATAACGGACATCCAGAGAAAATTTAATAAAATGGACATGTTGCAATCATATTTCTTTAAAAATAGATTTAAGATATAATATTTTTTAAAATATCATGAAAAATATATTGCTTCCACCATATGGGACAACCAACGACTCACCAACCGATTTAAGATGCAGCATATTGAGCTGACCATATGTTACAGTGCTGTTGAATGGCTGAGTGATTCATGCCCGTCACATTCTAGTATATCAATTAAAGCTCCTTGAAGTCTGCATGATTTGTGTCTCTGTTATTAAACCCTGCTAATTCATCCCACTTACACATCTGTTATAAATCTCTAGGAGTGCTGCATGATTCATGGCAATCTGTGAGCATGGTACAGCAAATTCTTCTCCTTGTAATTAACAGTAAATTGTTTTACTGCCATGCAATGAATTTTTCAGTTATATTGCAAATGAACTCCTAAATGCACGGTTCTTTCCTAAGAACTGACTTATATCATTAGGCAATTAAAAAGTATTGCTTTGAACCAAAAGCTTTTAATCAAGAGGAATACAACTTAAACATAGCTTAAAAACCTTGCAGATTTGGCACAGAGGGAAGAGAATAAACTGAGCTATTTTCTGAAGTATAATATGTGCTTGGTAAGGGAGAAGAAACAAATAACTTGGCTCCCTACTATTTTCTTGAAACTCAAAAAGCAGTTTAACTACAGCTTGAACACTTGTCAAGATAAGTTTGAGCAGATACTGTTTATCTCAGAAGTTACTTAAGTCATCTGTCATTACCAGATTTCTCAGATTACTTTACACTTTTCTAATTGTAAAACAGCATCTTTATTCTTGAAATAAATAATTGGATAATTAGCCAAGATGAATCATCAGAGGATTCCAATGCTGTTCAAGTGTTCTTGTCAAAGGTGAAGCAAATTCATTTCAGCTTTGCCTCTGCAGCTTTCTGAAGAGGCTTTGATTTTTTTCCCTGCTACATTCTTGGCAGCAGCCTCAAATTCATGAGTCCATACATCAAGTCAGTAGTTTAACAACAAATGAAATTAAATTCAAAGAAGGGAAACTAATTGAAGGACAGCAACAAAAGTGTTTGGTAATGTGCTTTTTAATATGGCATGCCACATTTGCATGATAATTTTTCCTTTTTAGCATGGAGCAGAAAGTGACTAGCTTAATGAGGGATTATTCAAGACAGGAAGAACAAAATGCATTCATAACTAAGAACAAAGATTGTATTATGAAACGGAAACAGGCAACTGCCGAGAAGTAACTGGATGATTGGTTTATGCATTATGAATAAAAAGGTAGAAAAATATTTATATTAGTATTCACTAATGACTATATATACAAGATTGTTGTAATTAAAATTATATATTAACATATTAAGAGTGCTTGTTTAATCACTTTGGGTCCTATTCACAAAGAAGACACTTATGTACATGCATGCAAAACAATGTGTGTTTTCAGGCCAGCAGCAAATGGCCCTCATATTTCTCTTCCACAACAAAGGAAAATATACATTACTAATTACCTGTTTAATGAGTATTTGTGATTTTAAAATTGAGGCATAGTATTTTGTAGAAAAGCAGTCTATGACAGACATAAACAAATGCTGTATTGCCATGACGAATGGGATGAGGCTTTTGAAAAGGGCTTGCACTGGACCTTATTCGTGAATGGAAAAAATGGACAAATTATTCAGACTAAAAGGGTAATCAAAAAGAAAATGACATCAAGGAATGTCAGACAGCCCAGAAAGCCCATCAGCATCATTACCCCAGTAAACCCAGAGGCAACTGCAAAGCCACCAATACAACTGCTTGAGAAGTCTGCCAAGAAGCCAGATGCAGCTGGTGCTGGAAGAATATCTTCTACAAATTAGCTTCTGAACCCTGTAATTGCCATCAAAAGCAAAGGATCAGTTATACAATGTGCTGGGGTAAATGGTAGCAATCACAAAGCTATGCTTTGGTGTCTCTTAAAAAATGTTTTTAAATGAAGTTTAAAAAAATTAAAGGGCAAATGAAAGACGAACTTAATTACAAAAAGTAAGCTCAGTCACACAGTAGTCAATGAAACATAGCTGTATAGATTGTTTCAGGCACACTTTGACTATCTGATATTGAGAGGTGTAGGATAAGCAATTGCTGTACTGGTCTAGTCCTCATTCAGCTAATTCCGTCCCATTGAAATGTCACAAATTGGTGGTGGAAAAAAAAATAAAAAGGTAAATGTTTGCCTGCCTGCAAAGTTTGGAAAATATGCATGCTTTGTCAGGTGCTGCAAAGAATAACACAAGTAATTTATAATTTTAAGGAAACACATTGTCAAAAAATTGCTTTTTATGAAACAGCTCTTGCAGGAATACCAGCTGGTATAGCTCTCTTCGTTGCAAGGCACCAGCTCAGGATCTTACACAAGATATAACCACAGAGCACTTTCAAAAATAAAGTACTTTTGAAAATGAAAGCATAGCCTAAGACCTGATACCAATAAGAGGCCGAAAGCTATTCTCAAAAATAAACAAGAATTTGAATGTGATAAGAGTTTGGAGACAAGGACAAGGTAGAATTTGGCTCCAAATGTTGAGACAAAATTACATATAATTACTGTCCAGTATTGCTTTCAATTATATTTATGTAGCTGCACTTGACTTCCTTGGGGTAGCAAAGACAAAAATGAAGCTAAAATTTGGTTCCAAATTTTCAAACAGGTTATTGAAAATAAGCTTCTTCCTTATCTATCAGCCAAGACTTTCAATAATATATGAATGATATTGCAGTCCATAGAGTATTTAAAATAGAGCAAGGAACGTGGAACACGTGGACCATAAAAACATCCTTACTTTAACATGTAAAAAACTCACTGAGAAAGTAGGAAAGAAACACTTTAATGACTTGAGCCTTTAAAAGCTAGCAAGTTCTGTATTTATATCTGAGCATACCAAATCTAGGGTCTAATTCTGGCCAGTCATCTTCTCTGTGAGTTACAGAAAAGGGTTCATTCTCCTTTTCCATTGTCATGACATGCTTGCTTTGGTTTTTCATCCTAACAGTGCACTACCACATCATGCCAATCTTCCAACACTCCTTACCATCATTGGAGCTGGTGATGAATCAGGGATACCTATGCAACTTCTTCTATTTATCATATCTCTTTCCTACTCTTTTTCCTGATTTCATATTTATTTGTGATAGCTTCCACTCAGCTTTAACATAAAATAACTTGTTTCTTAAGAATTCTGTATTTTGTTTGCTTCCTCCTCCTCACATTCTCCTGGCCAGAATGTCTTCTTTTATTGCCATTTACAAATATGGTGGGTGTGTGTACTGGAGAGGAGTTTGTTTGCCAGCCTGACAGGTGCAAAGGTGTACGGCTGATTTTGGTTTTCTTTCACCCTTCTTTTGCAAAGCTGCTCATTGATGTCTACACTGAACCCAGTTAGAAGGAGTCTACTTGTTATGTATGCTTCTGGATTATTTTAACTTAAAATAAGTTATCCTTTGAAAGACTTCTCATTGGAAGAGCAGCAAACTGTCACTGATACTTCTGCTCTCTTCAGTCTTGCTACTAAATTCTGACCCAGCCTACAGAAGTCTTTTCTTTTCTTTCAGATTCTCTCAACTTTTCTTCCTCAGCATTGTTGTTTCTAATGATTTCATGCTTCTTCTCTGCCCTTGTTTTTATTTGCTATGTCATTCCAAATAAATAAGCATGCGGCAAGAGAAGAAGAAGAATGATAGATTTCTAAGAGTATCTATTTTCATAGCGAGTCCTCAAATTAAGCTAATGAATATGAATACGGTTTAAAAATTACTTGTGGTGGCAAATTTTAGTAGGAATTGACAATTCTAAAAGCAAGCTCTCTTTCTAGAATACCTCTGCTGGACATTCCAAAATCGCACTCAAGGTACCATTGACTTGAATGTTCCATATAGCAAATCAGTATTCTCCACACAAAGATGGCTTTCCCTTCTCCTCCTAAAGATCAAAGAAGGATTAATATAATTCAGTATAACCTCTAGCTCAACTTGGACTACAATTTAAAGCTCCTGGAATGCTATAGTGTGGGGGGACCATTACTCTGGGTGTACATTTCGGTCAAGACTTCCTCCAAAAAGTTCCCTTTGCCAGAGCATGGCAGTGGCATACAGCTAGGAAAAATACGTTCACGCCAGAGACACATTCCTTCAGGAATCGGAATTCCTCAGCAATCCCAGAAAAATTTAATTTTCTTTTGCACCTTTCAGTAACACAAAAGGATATCAATGGACTAAGATTTGATCATCTATTTTTATAAATAACAAGAGTGGCTTTTCCTAACTTACTTGGCTCTAAGGCTGAATTTGCTCTGATTTAAAAGTAAACACATGAGTAGTGTTTGCTTTATGTTTGCTTTTAAAATACCATTTTACAAAAAATAGTATTCCCAAAATGGAGCATACACAGAAAAAAGTTTGGATGGAGACTCTTCAACAATTTTCTCCGGAAATGAAATATGTGAACAATGAAAGATAAAATATCATGTAAAATCTAACTGTTTTATTCTTCAGTTTGTCAAAATTTAAGATATTGCATTAACATGCTTTAAAAACATGAAAAAAATGCTACAGAACCTTTACCTTCAAGGCCTAGGACTGGTAAACAAGGTAAGGCTACACTGTAAAACATCTAATAAATCTGGATATATCTGTTATTCTATTTTGTATTCTCCTGTCTTCTTTAATAGGTATTAATATGATAGTTATTAATACTACAAAGGAGGAGATGGTCACAAACAAGCTGTCAAGCGTAACTAAGCTATTGTTTCTCAACTCTTTAATAAATACATAAATGCAAACGTGGATCATCTGTGTTAAGAAGGTGTCTTAGTTAGGCCATACTTCTTTCCATGGTTATCAGCACAGACTGGAATTCTGTTCCTTACATGGCTGTGTGGTATGGAATAAAATCATGCTCATACAAGCAGGAAACTCTTCAGCCAGCCAGCTTGAACTTTTAAGAGGTTGTAGCACAAAGAAACAAACTGAAATTGGAAATTAGCAATTCAGAAAGAGAGAAGACCAACAGAACAATCTTTGTCCACTGAAACGTAAGGACGCTACAGCAAGAAAAGAAACAAATCATATATCCTCCACTTGAGATCAAATGAAAAGGCAATTAAATAAGTAGACAGACAACAAACAGCACACTAAGGGTAATATCCCAACAGCCTAAATTCCACCTCAGTTCATATCCATAAAGCTTCCTGTTTACCGGCTCTGGGCCATTCCTTATTCCCTGTCTGGAAGCTCCTATATCCCTTCATTGATTAAGCAGAGGGGCATTGACAGATTTCAGGCAACTCAGATATGGTCCAGATAGCCAAAAAAACATGTTGGACAGGCAGAAATTTTCATATTTTTTCCTTCAGGAGACAAAAATTATCTAAGAGGTGATTTCAAAGACCATCATCACAACATCCCTGTAATACCACTAATTCCTTAACTGAAAACGCTAATACTGTGAAAGTAATACTGTGTTTTAAATGCCTATACAAAAGGCAACTGCAATGTTAAGTGGCCAGATCTCTGCAGTTGACCACCAATATGTCACATAGCATAGATTTTGAGCTTATACTTAACGTAATAAACAGTCATACTGACTACCGTGTTCCAGGAATAAAAAGATCTGTGAAGCCAATTTTCTTAACAATTTCTCTCTTAAAACCCTTTTGATCCCCTGATGTCTAAGAAGAGAATTCATGCCAGTCTTTCCACCAAAGTAAATATAGGCTTTCTCTATTTCTGTTTCTTCTATACCGATGCTTATTTTTCCCCAAATTTGTAGAAAGCTAGTATCTTTGAAACCCCTGAAAAATGTGGTTGAAATGATCTTAAATCCTGAAAAATTATTACGGTGTATAGACACATAAATGCAGTTTGTTAAGCATTGTTTCCTTAAGAAAGTATGAGTATACACATCTACAAAATCTCATAAATACAGGAAGGTAAACCAACATTTCAAACAAGCAGAACCGAAGCATGGATGTTGCCTCTGATTTAGACACACAAATGTACACACTATGTACACATGTTAGAGTTTAAATACAAAAAACATGCAACTCATCATTCACGTTAAGCAAGACATTGCACATATACTTTGCATGCCCAGTTACACATACACATACACTTAAAAAAAAAAAACCAACAACAAAAAGCAGCATACATGAATGAAAGGGCTCAGCCACAATTATGTACAATTACAGTTTAAACAAACAGGAGCAAAAAAAAAAATAATTCACTTGCAATTGAGAGCGCCGCACACAAATCCTACTGCCACAGCAACGTACCTTAAACCTGCATTGCAAAAATTTTGTTTTGTTTTTATTCTGTCAAGGTAAGCAAATAATAATTAAGCGAGTCACTTTGTATTAATACAACACCTATCCCTGTCACTGTGCATCAAACTGTGATCGTCTACAATGGTATTCATTAGTAAACTGTGTGTCAGCTTTGCACGCGTCAGCTTTGCACTTTGATACAGATTGTTTCCTTACCAGCTGCCAAGGTTTGGCCTGTGCCTGGCTCACTGGTTACACAACCAATTTGATTGCAGAGAGTAATAGTGAAGTTGTACAACTTGTAAGGTTTTAATCCCATCACTACGTAGGACAGCTCATGAGCCTCAGCTATATGCAAAACCTGCAAGGCAAACAGATTAGAAGATGATAGCTGGTTAATGTCATCAATTCAAAGGAATGAAAATGTTACATTCACTAACATTTTGTTTCTACATTTGCAGATTCCTTCATTTAGACATGGAAAAGCTTGCCAAGACCTACTGAGGGAGAGGATTACTTTGGAGAATCTCAATAAACTAGGATTTAAATGATAATACTTCCCATCACACTGTTTTATGAGGTAATAATCCAGTTCCTGAGTGGATAAATGAGGAAACAAAGTTACTGCCTTGTAAAACTGTGTGGTGGTACAGTTATCACTACCAACAGAAGCACAGAACAGAAGAAGCTAGAACCCAGATGACACCACTAAGTGATGAAATCTGACCATCACTGAATGAGTCACTTGATTAGCAGGCATTACGATGCATGGGAATAGCTAATACCTAGAGGCACATGAATCTGCTTTACTTTAACATTGTTTTAAGCTATCAGTTGGAGACAGGGAAACTGAATAAGATGTTATATTTTATCTAAATTCTTTATCACATGTTTATTCAGATGAAAAATCTCACAAGCCTGTGGCCAGAAGCAATTTACAAACAATTATGTATTATTACAACAGCCCTAGGAGGTAGGTAAGAAATATTATCCCCATTTTATAGACAAAAAAAGTGAGGCCTATCTGCAATACCATTAAAAGCCTAAGTCAGTTCTAAACTGAGAAATACAATGTCAGAACACCTGATCCACTCCCACACTCAGATGATGTTTCTTTGCTCATTCCTAAGCTTTCAGTTCACTATTACTGCCGCGGTATTTGTTTGCAAAATCCAGTCATTCAAAAGTTAAAATAGCATTTTAAAAATCACATATTTAGACTTTATAAAATTGGCTTTTTTTATGTTAGGTTTTCAAAGACTTGTCTATTCTTGTCTGTTATCCAGAAAGCTAGACAGCGGGTTGGGTGTTTTTGTTGTTGTTGTTTTTTTTCCAATGAAGGCAGAGATTCCTACAAAACAACATGACTTTATGCATATCAACAAATATTTCAGTAATACAGAATCAGACCACACAAAGATCAAGGCAATTCAAATGACGCTGCTTAGCCTGACCCCTCCTACTTTTGAATCTTACCCACCACTGAAAACAAGCAATTTCAGGAACACCACATAAAAACAATGTATGACATTGGAGCACAATCAAGAAAATGACAAACTGACAGGTGAAAAAGGTCAGAGAATGTACAGCAATTAGGCATATAATATCTTCAGGACATAACAGTCAAGAAGGACACCAGACCTTATCAATTTTCCTATTATCAGTTAGGAAAATCATATTGCAAGAATAATACCTGGGAAAATGGTGGCAAGAATTTTTGTTCAGTCATCAAACTAATGCTGTATCCCATCACTTCCCCTCTTGCCAAATTATCTTCAGGTTTTTCCCAAGACACATTGAGGGAATACGGTGAAAGGGGGAATACTGATGGAGATGGCATGAATACTGGGGCTGAAATAAATCAATACAATAACATTCATAAAATAAATGAGCAAGGTGTCATGCAAGCTTTCTTACTGTATTTGTAAAACACCATCTCTTGGACTTTTCAAGTCCAATTCCTTTTTAACCAAGTTTTCAGGTGTAACTGGAATTTTCATGTTATTTTGGTACTACATAAGAAGTAACTCACTCCCCCATCCTTCTCCTGTTTCCCACCCCGGCCATGAATGCTGATTAAAATTCTGTCTTCAAAGCACTGTGCATCAACACTAAAGCTCTAAACCCTGTAGCAGGTAGGAAGTACACATAAATGAAAAGGTCTTGCAGAAAAACTTCAGGCAACATGGGAAAAAACCGATAAAAGCAAAAGTGCTCAATACTTCAGCATCTTAAAAGCAATTTTGTTTGCTGGGCCAGTTTGAAGTTAACATGTCTCTCACTTCTTACAAAACAGTTCCCTTGTCTTCCATAGCTAAATCTGTAAAAGGATTGTTTGCACTGCAGTTAAATCCCCACCTGATTACTCTGTAATAATAGCATACCAACTCATAGCACTTCTGCTATGTACAAACAACCGCACTAATGGGCCTCTTCCCAAATACAATTTAACACTTTTATAACATATAGTATTTAAGAACAGATATGCACAGAGACTCATTTTGAAAGGGGAATTAGTTTAGTCTGCTATTTTTCAGGAGCAAATGACTGAGGACATGAATTTCAAGCTATCAGTAAACAAAAGTATCAGTGATGTAACAGGTAAGTTTAATTGCAAAACACAGGCTTTATCAGACTAAAAAATTAGATTTCTAATATAAGGATTTAAATAAGTATCCATTATTTCAGAATAATATGTCAAATGGCAAGCACTTATTCAAATCTGGCCGTAAGATCTGTCGTGAACTGATTAAACTTCTGGAAAAATTAGTCCATATTATGATATTTGGCCTCTAAACAAGCATATAAATAGTTTTAAGTGCTATGCATCTGTAAAGGTGACCCTCAAGTTCTTCAAAAAAATTTCTAAATGATCAAAGCCTCAATTCAAGAAAACTCACTCGAGTGCCCTTTCAGCATATACACACATTCTTGGACAAAATTCCTAAATCATACCAACTGCTTACAGACTTGTAATGAAAACAATCTTTTCTCATGCCTTCTCTGTTTAAAGACTATATAAATAAAATTGGGGAAATAGAGGGGAATTCAAAAGCTGCGTGGTAGATCTTGTAATCTTTTAGTTTTGAAATTTTAGTTGAAGTGGCAGAGTTTATTTCTTCAACAGCATGATTTTATTGGTGAAAAAATTTTTTCCCATCACAGGCTAAGTTCTGAGAGACTGACTTCTTTTCTTTTTTAATTAGTTAAAAATTAGAAAAATGCATCCTATTTGAATCATTGCTGAATAAATCTTATTGAACAAACCTTTAAAAATGCATTCCAGTTTGTTTATTTGTTTAATTTTTAGTGAACAAATTCAAATCAATACTTACTTGCCTCTGCTGTTCGTCCTGATACCCAGTCTGAAGATATGCTACCCGCCATGTTTACTGCTAGCACATAAAATTCATATTCTGTGAACGGTTCAAGATCAGCAACAATGGTACTGGTCTGAGGTGGAGCCAAGGCATTCTCATTAGCAGACTCCAAAATTGGTTGAGGACTGAGCCATCCACTGCTTTGGAAAATACGAGTTTCAGGAGGAAGAAAGTTCCCATCTGATTTTAATTTTTCTCTCATGTAAAGTTCATATCTTATAACTATACCTAGACAAAAATGCAAGCCAGACAAATTAGTGTATTAAAACTATTTCTAGAGTTCTACTAAAATGTCAGTTGCCAATACTTTTAAAGTCCTAACAATCAAACAATGACAAACATGGAAAATATAGCACATAAGAAGGTCTTTTTCTTTCTGCTATTTTTATCCAAATATTCACTTTTGCATTTTTTTGGAATACACTCTTCACTTTCCCCTCCACACAATTTTAGGGTTTGCTAACATTTTGTTGATTTGCTCCATGAGTTTTGCTCTCCTTACTTGAAGGAGATACACTACAAGTTCTGACCAAATGTTACTGGAAATGACTTCAGGCCTCTGATTTTCAAAAGGACATTTTAATTTTGTTTTGCATAGTGGATAAGACATTATTTGAGGAACAGTTAACTGCTGACCTTTTAGAATAGACTATTGGATGGATGGATGGATGGATGGAAGGGTGTGTGTGTGCGTGCGTGTGCGTGCATGTGTGCGTGCATGTGTGCGTGCATGTGTGCGTGCATGTGTGCGTGCATGTGCGCGTGCATGTGCGCGCGCATGTATTTTCCATCAAATAAACCTACTACGTAGGCAGAAAGGTCTCATCACTTCAGAAAAAATAACTTCACTATTGTGGTATGAAGTGATGCATGACCTAGGTAGGATTGGGGAAGCAGTCTAGCTCCAGGAACAGTGTAAGAGAGCTGACTGCAGATTTCCCAAATGTAAAAGGAAAGACATTACAAAGCCAGGAGACAGTTAATTATCATACAGCGTAAGTATCTGGGGCTGTACTCATGCACAGAACTGCAGAGGTGGCTTTGGAAAAAGGGCTTCTCCCCTTGTCTTCAAGGAAGACGAGGATATCTGACCAAACATCAAAAGAAATACAAGAGCATCACTAAAAACTGCCTGTGCTGTCAATTACCTCTAAGTAATGGCTATTTTAACCTAAAGATAATTAAACTATGTTGGTACTTCGTTATTCACTGCCATCAATGGAGAGGAGGATAACATTTTATACCAGTGAGTTAAAAACAAAGCATATGCACAATATAATACATCTTTTTAAATTTTAGAAAGCAATACAACCATGATACTAGCTCTTTGACACAACAAAATGAAAGCCTGTCTGTAATCTGGGTGGACAAATCCATGCTAATTTTCAGCTAGTTAGCACAGGTTCGAAAGCAAAAAAAGCATAAAGGAACAGTTTCCAGTATAGGGCAAACTAGAGTCACAACCTCTACACATCTAAGATATGTTCTCTAGTTGCTAGCCCCAGATGAAACCTCTGTCCTATTTTTCCAGCTTTCCCTGTTATTTGCGCTTGTTATACTGAACAATTTCTACTCCAGCCAGAACCACACTTTCACTGTGCTGTGAGCGCTCCCCTACATCGCTGTGCTTGTGAAGGGATCCGTTTCCAGCAGCCGCTACTGAAAAACAACTCACCTACGCAATAGCAAACAGAGGTCTATGTGCCACAAGTACCGATTTGGAAGAAGGATAACCAGTCCTCCTTCCCCTTTCAACTGTTGAGGAAAGTAAAAACAGAATCTAATGGCTGAGGTTGATTTTACTGACCCCCATATGTAGACAGATCAGGCAGATACAGCCACCAATCAAACTATGAAGAATATATGGTATGAGTTGAAGGGGAAGTACTAAGAGCAAGTATCATGACCTACACTGTAGGTACCACCCCTCTAAACATATGGATGCATTCTTGTGTGGACATTCTGAAGTCTAATCTGGCAATATGAAGTAAGTAAGATTTTCACAGAGGAAGGTGAGCTCCCCCACACACAGATGCTCATTCTGTGAACAGATAAAAATGCTTGTCTTAGCATGCACAAATATTTGTGTGTGTAACTGCAAGCTCACAAAGCTCAGCTGCATGCATATTAAAAGATAAAGTTTTACCAGTAAAATATGTGGCATCACAAAAGCATCTTACAACAGCTGTGATCTCAGACTCAAAAACCTAAAATATTATTAGGCAAGTTAGACCAGCAACTCTTGGCAATGGCTGAATCCCTAACAAAGTTATGCTGGTAATAGAATTAGTTACAACACATGACGGATGGTTTTAAAAACAGACTTCTCTGTTAATTTTTAGATTTTTTTCATAATTGTTACCTACTTATTTATTCTTTGTTCAGCTATATCACCACATCTGTCTGAACTAGGCGATCTGGCAAATTAGGAAGAAATTAATTTTACTGTAAATGTTTAATTATAGAGGTGATTTTTTGTTGCAGCAGATGCCACTAAGAGCTAAATTCTGGTCCCATCACCCTCAGCTGGAGTTCTGGACTCCAAAAGAACAAAATACAGACTCTGATAGTACGTTTGGTGGTGTCAGGCAAATGCAGATGCTGCCTTACTACATTCATTGTTCATGTCTCACGGATAAGGATATTCTAACCACATTTAAGAAAATGCTGCTTTTTCTTTGCATAATCTGTGATTTAAGAAAGTAAATATCATATGTCTTACCATTTGGTTTCTCAGGTGGTGACCATTTCACAGCCAGTTCTGTAGAGCTGATGATATCTATAACAGGTGGGTGTAACCCTTCTGGAGGAGCTTGTGCAGTAATTACTGTTACTGGCTGGCTCTTTAAGCAGCCTCCACTGGTACATGCTTCCACAGAAAAAACGTATTTTGTAAATGGAATGAGATTCCAAATAATTGCTGAGGTTTTTAAACCTTCATACTGGCCACAAGGCTGAAGATCAACCAAGCCAGTACATGTCAAAACGTATTTCTCTATGGGCCCAGAGTCATTTGAAGGGATTGTCCAGTAAAGCAAAACAGAATGGTGACTAACAGGAAAGACCGGATTTAAACGCAAGCTTCCTGTAGGTATCCCAGGTTTTGTTCGATATGTCACTGAGGCACTTCTAGTAAACCCATGAACATTGCTGGCTTGGAGGTAATAGGAATAGAAGGTATATGGAGATAAAGTGGTATCAGTGAAGGTCTGAACACCTAAAACAAACAGGTGAAAAGAAAATTTAATATACGCAAAAATCTTAATTTGCATACTTACAAATAAAATCTTTCCAGTCCTAACTCCAAGGCATAAGATATTTATGCCTGCTTGCATTGTCTTCTTCCTGAGATCACTGACTAACTTTCACCATAACTTTTCAGTATTTTTGTTTAGTATGGGGAAATAAGCCCCCTGTTTTCCCTTTATTTTCTTCCACTGTATATTGGCATCACTACAGAAATAATTTTTCCACTGAATTTTTCCTAATTCCTGCTTTAATCATGAACAAGATTAACACAATTATCTTATTATTCAGCCTTTCCTTGGAAATAATTATTTCAATTGTAAATCATCATCAATATTAACAAAGCTGCTTTAGAAAGACAGACATTCTGTGAATTTTCATACCTTTGTTTTTGCTTCATTTTATAGCGTAAGGCCACTATTTCACCTTTCTGTGCTTTCACTTCCTTGTTTCTAAAATAGTACTTAATGATTCATTTGCAAAGCACTTGAATGAAAAGTGAAACATAATTGCAAATAACTACTGAAAAGGTATGTCCCAAAGACCATATTTACTTCCTCAGCCTCCAATTTTCATTATTCTAGGCAGCTTTTTAACAACAGGACCATGAAGACCTCCAGGGTTTACCCCAGAAGCAGTTATACACCTCAGTCCATGTCCAGCCATGCTACAATATGTGTATATATACAATCGTAATACCATACATGGTTTTGCCTTAAGAGACAGTGGACAGTGAGTAATATATTATGTGTAAGATCAAGGATATTCTTCAACTTTTGCAAAACAGGTATTTCTATGTCCTCTCTGTGCATCTGCACCAGCAAGCTAGTCCTGAGTGCAACCTGGAGAAGAGGACCACAACATTATTAGTATCACTAGATATTCAAACCTTGACATTGTAGCACAAAAGCAGCAGTGTCAGTCCAATAATTGCTTACAGCATTTCAACCACCTACAGTGACTTGTCGCTGCAGTCCAGTGATAAGACGACTGGGTAGTCTAATCTTCATGCCTCTGAAACCTTGAAAGGTTCCAAAACGGCTGTGCCGGCTGCAGTAGTGGTTATTGTGATATCAGCGTGCATTACTAGAAATTGGATTGCAACCAGCAGGTTCATTCAGTGCAGATGAACAACTGATCACCAGATGGTAACTTTATTTCAAAAGGAATATAGGCTAGATAAAATTGGATAAAAGCAAAAAGTAGAAGGTTCTATGTTCCCCTGGAAAATAACCCCACCATCTATTTAATTACCTGTATAAATAATTAGAATTAATGTGATTTGCAGTTAGAATCACAAGCAACTTTGTGGGGAATTTCCTACATTTTAGAGCAAATATTTCATTTCATCCTCAAGACTGGTATCTCCTGAGTTTCTGGCTTCCGAGAGCACAGTTAGCAAAATATTAATTTAATTGGGTATTCTGCAATACTATCAGCCAGATTATCAGGCCAATTGAGGAGATTATCCTAAATTTTCCTTGGAAAGTTCAATGTTTTTAACTCTTATTTAGTCATAAGATCAGTATTCATCAAGTTGCACTCATGTAGCATTTCATGAGTGTTACAGATTCTGCACTATACTGAGAACAAAGTAATAAATAGAATAGTGTCAAAATAAAACAGAGTTCTGCCAGCAGTAACAAATTGTTCTCAGTATTCAAATACCATTGAGCAGATGATTTTCACATCATTAATTAGGGCAATTGCCAGGAAATGTCAAAAATGTCTTTTTAAACCAAATCTACGTTTTTACAAAATAATGGTTTGTTAAATATAAATATGCTAATGTCTGATTACCCAGCTAGTATACATTTAGATTTTTTTAGTCTTTCCATAACTCTATAAGCACAGCCATGAAATAACATCTTCATCAATGCACACTTTCAAGTACATTACAGCGCATAAATTTATGAAAACAAAATATATTAGCTTTGCTTTTGAAATGACCTCATATTTTTACTAAATTTAGGCTTTAAAAGCAATTTAAGGAATTGGAATATTTTCTATTAGTTCTCCAAACTTCGCTGTCATGTTTCTTCCTCTTCTCACAGTCACTTAATCCCAGTCATATATGGGTCGCATGCCTTTCTTCACAGCATGTACTGAAGAGCGTCCAAATACACAGCATCAGCCGTGCATTGTAATCAATTGCAAGAAGCATTGAAACACAGCAGCTTGCTCCAGAACATTAAAATATTAGGTGAATCAAAGCATCTGTCCTTCCACTGAATAAGTCGATATTTTTTTTTCTCCAGAGTACATACCAATGCTCAGAAAGACTTATTTTCTGCAAAATATTAATGCTACATTGCTCTGAAAATGCAGCAAGCTAAAGAAACTGTTAGAATAGAAATCAAAGCTTCATTAACCACACCTGCTTTCTTAAAAACAGTTGTGTGCAATATATAGATAAAAACAGCATCCAAATTCAGCTCCTTTCCAGTTATAAGAGGATCAATAGTAACACCAAATGGCCTTTCCAGCCAGGACAGAACCCTGAACCCTTGAGGATCCTTTTGCAAACCTCAACATGAGAGAAGTGGGGCTGCAAAAGGAAAATCAGGAGCTACACTGAGAGCCTACAAAAGGTGCTAAAAGTTAGAGACCACAAAAAGCTTTCCTAATCTATTAACAGTTTAAGATTGGGAGGATGAAAAAAGGAGTTTTAAACACTGTATGGACTCTTCCATTTCCCGTAATTCTTTGCCAGGGATTTTAGCATTGCATCTTTTTGGTTTTGAAGCATATATATATTTGCAGGAAATGTTTTTGGAAAGTCAATTCCTCAAAGAGCTTCAAACTCAAAAGTAAAAAAATTATCAGCCATTTCGGATGATTCAGTTTACACGATTTTAGTCTGAGGTGTTCATTTCTTTCAAATAAAAGTAGTAAGAATGATAGTCCACTACAGAAAAATGGAATAACGTATTAAAAATCTCACAGAACAAAAATGACAGAAAGCAGAAATAATTAATGAATTATATACATACATACACATACATATCTGCACACACAAACACATACAAAAACTTTGATGTCATCTTCTTATAAATACTTACTATAAGGATAGTAGTCTTCGGTTGTATAAATTTCAGTCTCATCCCTATATAACTGGTAAATCAGTCTGTTAGAATTTGGAGAGTCAGGGGAACTCCACCGGAGACTGATAACAGAAGAATTGAGAACTTCTCCTGTAGGAGGAGGTTGTTGGAATGGAGCTAAAACATACACATATGCAAAGAGAGCATTTAAGAATAAAAGTAGTCAATAATCACACAAATAAATTTACATAAAATTGGAAAGGAAAAGCTGTTTTTTCTTCAAAGAAACACTTCTAAGTAATCATACGGTCACCAAGGCCAGACAATAATAAACTAAACTGATCCATCCAAACGCTCTCCAAAAAAACTTCTCATCCAAGTACATAAAACAAATTTAATACCCACCCCCATAAAATTAAAGCAAGTGTTCTGCAGTTTTCCAAAAAACTTTTTTTCTTTTTCTTTTTTTGTATTTCAAGAACTCTGTAAAAATGGAACATTTGTCTGGTCACATTGTTGAAGTCTGTAGTTCAATCATCCTTTCTGTTTTCAGAGGATTATTTCCATTTTAGCTTATGCCAGGTGCTGCATGTCTTTCTCTCATAGCACAGAAATAGAAAGTCCACAAACTAACTACAAATATTACCACAGTGTTATAATAAACCTATTTAATTAAGTCCACAAAAAACAAAAAGGGACAAATTTTGAAGGTTATTTAGACAACTCACTTCTATTTTTTGCACTGGAACTTAAATCTATGAGTGAGGTGTCTGACTTTTTAGCAGATCAGCTTGAGATTCTGTTCTTATTCATGAAGATATTGCTCTTCTATAACTTTGGGGAAGTTGCCACTTAATTATGTTGGTATCAGTAAAGTGAAAAAATAATTCTGAATTTCACTAGTAAAAACTCTCCCGCTATTAGAAAGAGTGGCCAAAGTTCCTCCTGTGTCCCTTTTGTAATTCAGGTTTATGATCATGGTGCTTTCTGAGACAGGGGCTATTATTCAGAAAATAGATTTTGTACGCATGGATATACACACATACTTAAACACATATATGCACGCACATATATTTCGGTTATTATTCAAGCCAGAGCATGATGCCGTATTGTGCTATGAAACCCCCAGCCAGCCTATTTTTACTAAGGAAAGCACTTCTCCATCACCCTCGGTATACCGTGTATTAACACAGAATAAGATGGTCCTTTTTGGCAGCTAATAAATAGATTAACTCAAAGGCACACTTGCCGTTTCTCCACCCTCTTTTCCAATCCTTTCTGCTTCCACTGAGGTGCTCTGGAGTCAGCAGTCCTACACTTCCATTAAACACAGCAAGACAGATAAGGCCTTCTATACTGTTTGATCACACTCTGATACCTGACAAGGTTTTGGAAAAAACAAGGGAGTGTGGATATAGAAGAAACCATTTTGCTCTGAGAATGGGACTAGCTGAGGCAGTACAGAAAGCAACATAGAGAGCAAGCTATCAAAACTGGATCCAGAACCATGCAGTAAGCTTTTTTTCCTTATATTCTGCAGTATAGGGAAATGTCAACATCAGAAACATGCATTTTTTCATTAATTTTTTCTCCTTCTATTTATAAACTATCATCATCTTCATTATGTGGAGATTTGCTTACTATATGCAATTCATCAAAAGATAATTATGCAAATCTGTTCAGCCAAACTAGTAGGAGATAAGTGAAGAGTGAATCTGTGGGCAGAAAAGCGACATGAGGACTTCCAGCCTCACAAGTGACACAGGTAGAGAATTACGTCAGTACCGGTGGGTCTCACTACTCGTGGGTTTTTAACATATACCTAAAATGCTAACTGAAGATCACTAAATAGAATAAGATAAAGAAAGAATAAGATAAATAAAGCCCTGTTCCTACTGCAATCTCTCAGCCAAGAGAAGATATTTCTAGAGCCCATTGGACTGAGCACACACAATCATCTACTCTTTAGAAAGCATACAAGCTTTTGCTGCCAATCTAGAGTTTTGGTGTTCAGCTGAGTAAGAAATGAATATATGCTAAAGTATCTACAAGAGCAAAATTTGAGAATCAAAGGAAATATGTGCTCCTAAATCCCTTTGGCACTTCTGAATGTTTCCATCCATAAAATACATGCTTACAAAACAAGTAATCTGAGCAACCAAATGAATTTATTGAAATAATCCTTCATCTTCCATTCTCAGTCTCATGCTATTGCATGTTGCTCCCACTTGCATGTCATTTTATAGTTTACATGTGTAAGTAAAGTGTTGTATTTCTGATTTTTTAATGAAGCATCTAAAACACTGTTAGGCAGAAAAATTGAAAAAAGGTCTTATTCTTAAAAATTTTTATTTGCACAACGATAGCAACTTACACTTGCTTCTGTTGGTAAAGATTTACAACAAGTAATAATATGTGTCAACACAATACTCTGTTACAATGAAAATAATCACAAATAGCAGAGGTAGGCATTAAACCAAACATCAAAGCTAGGCAAAGCTCTGTATCTGTGCAACAAGTTAAGACATTTTGATATGAAAAACTAAAAGATTGCAATTGCTATATCATTTATGTCCAGAAGAGGACTCCGCTTGTCATTTAGAATACTGCCTGAGCTGTTCCCACATTTTCTAACTAAAATCTATGATATTATTTATCTATGTCATGTTATTATTAATCAATTTTATAGTTGAATTGCCATTGACCTTTATCAAATGTATATCCCAACATAAATAAGTAGGTTGGCTTACGTTTGTAAAGCACTTTGAAGATGAAGAGCATCATAAAAGTGCCATGTATTATTATTATTATACATTCAGTTGAAACATCCTACATTTTTTAAAGACACAACAAGCCAATCAACTATCTGCACAATGAATAGATACTATGTGCTCTACAGAAGAGTATGGGGAAAAGCAAAATAAAACTGTATCTAAACACTTCTAAACTTTGAGAAAAATCACCTCTGAAAACAAATCAGCCTCTCCATTCCATCCCATTTATAGTACAGTGCATTCTGCAATGCATATTATTTGAAATTTAAACTAATTTACAACAGAAATACAAACAAATCAGAGAGCTGTTTGTCCTCATAAACGTACTCTTTGTGTATGTATATTTCTGCTTGCAAATCTATAATACGCATATACCACAACGATGAATGTGATATAAATGCCTATGCAGAATACATAGATAAATATTCTGTAGAAGGAGGATCCAAAAAACATACTTCAGAGATTACTTGGGAATGCCTAACACTGTAGAATGTTGCACTGCACAGAGTTAACTGAGCTAACTCTCACCGTAATGACCAGGTCTGGTCATTAGTAATTAGACCCGCTCAGAGACATGACCAATTAGTGTCCGCAGAGCACCTCGTTAACTGACTATAGTGCTTCTAAGAGTGAGCTGTTATCTTCGTACAGCACTACAATGTGTCACGTAAATGTAACACAACTTGTCCAGAACTAGCTCAGGTGCTAGCAACACAGCCTGGCATTGTACGCTATGAATGTCCTCAAAGCCCTTTTCTGAAAGCAGAACTGAAGACACCTTAAAAACTTAACTTTCTCTCTACATATAACATTTTTCCTCTCCTTTAAAATTTCTTGCCAGCCTAGAGACTATGGGCTGGTGAACAAATCTGAACGTTTAATTTTAACTAATTATGACAAAAACAAAGGCTGTTTCCCTTCATAGCTAGACTCACTGCCAGGGCAGAAGTGCAGATGTTCCATTGCAACATGGTTCATTTCAGCTCCTGACCTGATATTCAGCATAGCATTAGCCTGCCCTCACACATACCAATTCAGGAAGATCTGTTACACTACATTGCATATTTTCCCTAAATTGACTAAAAAAGCTCCATGAGGAGACAAAGCTACACTGCACCGAAGACCAAATTTCCAGTTAATCACAAGGTGAAGGTTTTCAACATGATGGCAGGAATGAGAGTTAAGCTCCAAGCTGTACAAATACTGTCATGTTCATGTAACTAAAAAGTGAACTCTGCATTGGTCACTGCAAAGAAAGCAGTGGGAAATGCAAGGGAACTTTGGACCATTATTTCTCCCCTGCATCAGATTCATAAATGTAAGTTGTGTGAATGCTACAAAGCATTCTGTACATCTTTCTAGAAAACACTCCTAAGATACTTATAATTAAAAACTTCAAGGAAGTTTTTTTTTTTTTTAAATGGAAAAACTTTTCAATAAACATGGAGGGGGAAAGCCCCCAAAACTCTTTTTTCTATTGTAGAATTAATTTAATACTCACTAAATCAATAAAAAGCATTTATTTGAAAGACATGCTTTTAAGACCAAACATCCACTTACTTTTACTGCAGCCAAATAGGTTGTGGACATCCAAATTACTAGCATTGGAAACACAGTTGTCACATTTCAAGCCAGTTACAAATTGTTTACAAATACACTGTCCAGTAACAAGATGACAAGTCCCACTAATGGCTCCGGCAGGATGACAATTACAATGCTGACATCTATAAACAAAACCAAATCAAGAAGTGATCAAAACACATTAACACTTCAGTTAAGCGCAGTAGGGTTTTTAGTAGATTCTTTTGTCTTATATAACTAAAAAATCATAAACAGTTCAGTAGCCTGAGACATAGTAGAAAATCTAAATATTAGCCTTATTGAAAAAAGTAACCTAAAAAGGTGCCTATTATTGAAACAAACATTAAAATCTCCAACACTCCAATTTGTATAAAACTTCTTAGAATTAACAGAGCTTTATAGAGCTGTATATACTGATCTATATACAAAATACATAACATTTGCTAATAACCACATTATGAACTCAGTCCTGCAGCGTTTACTCACACAACCTTTATTGCACAACTGTTCAGTTCAGAATAATATACATACAACCAGCTTCAAAGCTGTCTGCAAAAAACATTCCAACTTGAAGGAAACTAGGCTTTTGTTGAAAAAATAATCAGTTAATAATTTCTTGTCCACAAAGGCAAATGGAAGCTGCAAAAAATAACATACCGCAAATAAAGGAGAAAAAAAAAAAAAAAGACAGACAGAAAAAGGGAGGAAAATCTCAAACTAAAATAGGAAAAGAAACACAATGACAGAAAAATACTATAATGGATAGCACATTTTCTTTACTGCCTGGTATCAAATTTGAAAATAATTAAAAAGAATATTTAATTAAATATATAAAGTAGAATAATAATTTAATTTTAAAAAATTTAAAGCATCAGTATCCTACAAATGTCACATTTCCACTGTGCAGATCTCTGGCATCAGTGGAACACTGTTTCTGTATTAACTTATGCTTTGAGTTTTGCATGTGAAAACTCTCATGATCAACTTGCTTTTCAGTTGATATACTATTTTCCCATTGACATTCATTTATAACACGGATGCTGATGTTTGATTATGCAAAGACTTGCAAACTCTTAGAAGTTGAGTAATCTTTCTCTTATTGCAAGCACAACATTACTGGGCAGCAGCATATCACCTACTCTAATACAGTCCATCGTTATTAGTCATAACAAAAACAGTTAACAATGGCAAAGAAAACATTATACTTTAGATTCTAATTTCACCATCTTTCATTTCCTGCAGACTTAAAGAGTTTTGGAAAATCATGGACTGGAGAAACTTGAGACTGTGCAGTGGGCACTCATTCTCCTAAGCTGCACAAGTTCCTTTCTCAGGCATCAGCAACATCAGCCGAGAGGGAATCTTAGAGTTCTCCAGGTGCCAGGCCCCAAGATGATGAAGCTGCAGAAGGACACTAGAAGAGTCCAAGGGAGAGACAATCGTACCATGTCCCCTCTGCTCCACTAAGCCAAAGACTGCTCTAGAGCTGTTGATTTATATTTGGCTGAATTTCTCATGGCCAGTTTCACCAAGTCCAAGGGGAATAGATGGCAGTACCTTTAGTCAAGCTAGTTCTCCATTTTTGCAGTCATCATAACCACCTTGTTCTATCTCTTTCTATCTATAGGGAGGCAGAAATAAAGGTAGGTTGACTTATGTTTTAGGTATTGGCTTTTAAAAACAAGGGGGGGGGGAACTGTTTTCACATTAAGCTGCTAAAATTCAGGTCAATAATCAGTGAAATAGACATTAAATGTGACAGATTTTTAAACAAGTTTAAGAAAACTCTTCACATATATTTTCTGCCCATCACAGAGCTCTCTCTAACAGAGTTCCTTCACTCCATGTCAACTCTTGCTGTGTGATCTCCTGGGTAATCAGTCAACACCCTTAAAAAGGCTGATAAAAGCTAAAGCTGCAAAATAAGCTGCAAATTTGTTTTATGGACTAATATCCCTTTGGGAACAAATAAAATACATTCTCTCTTGGAAACCACTATACTGTAGTTTGCTCTCTTTTATAGTCAAGAGAAAAGGGCAATTTTTTCAAACTGTATTAAGTCTTTTCATCTGTAGGCAGTGCATCCAAATCCCCCTTCAAATACAGGTTTTGTTTAGACTATTGAAGTGTCATGACTGAAAAAATGGTTTCGTTAGAGAAAAGACGAAGATAGAATTATTTGCTCAGCAATGCAGTATTTTATTATTTCATAATTTCATTACATGGTGGTACTGAGTATGTATAGTTTGCAGGCTTTTTTTTTTTTTTTAAACAAGTGTCTCAATACATAAACAGTAAGAGACAACCTTCTCTAAGTATTCCCTGTATATTACTGTACCTCTTATGAATAAGGGTCCCCTGAGCATTCCAGTTTTCATTATTATTCACACATGAGATAATCAAAATCATTTTACATACACATACATTCACAGTAATAGTTTTCAGTGCCTGACAGGATGGGAATTGTTTTTGCTTGGAATAGTTGCATTTCCTTCTAGCAAAAGTGCAGACACCCTACCTCCTTCTATACTGATTTAGGTCCTGATCCTGCAAACAACAGAATAAAAGTCATCCTATTCAATTCAATAGCGTTACTCACATGTATTTGCAAGATCACGAACACACATGCATTACTTTCTTTAACTGCAGAACACTAGAATTGGTTTTATTTTTATGCAGAGATCACGCTTTTCAGTACTCTAAAATCAATTGAGGATTTCAAAGAAACAATTCTTTGAAATATTTAATTGTATATGAAATATTTTCAGTGTTCTTGTTAAATGCTACTTCATGAAGATACTCTAAGTCAGATATGTTTGAGTTTTATTAAAACAGAATTATATATAATCAAAGAAAACGGACTTCTAAAACATGGAAAGAGAAACGCCAGACCAAGATGAATTGCAATATTGATTTTGTGAGGATAAATGGTTTTTGTAATATTAATATAGAGAAACCTTTATTACACTGACTCTCTAGGTGCAGTTAGAGCCTCTCCAGCAATCTGTTTAAAATCTTCATTTTTCATCCTTATGGGAAAACCTCACTTGCTAAATGGATTTCATAAACAGTAATCTGTCAAGATACATATATATATAGATAAACAATTTGTGATGTTCATTGACCAGTTCATTATAGTAAACAATACAGAGGTAAGGCATCTCAAATATGTACCAATGCCCACAGGCACTCAAGATCTGTTCAGACTACTGGAAAGAGCCAGAATCTCTAATTCCTTAACAGCTGAGGAAATTTTCCTGCTTTATAAACTGGAATACATTAAAAAATATAGAGTTCCTGTTTTATCTTACAAACCTCACAAAATTAATCAACACACACACACACACCCCTCTAAGACCAGCAGGATTTCAAAGACTCGCGGTCTCTGTTTGTCATGATAGCAATACAAAGTCTCCGTATACAACAGCAGAAAAGAACTGAAAGTTAAGACAGGTATGTCTTTGCCACTATAGCGGGCTCCTACTCTGTTTATTCTGTAGCCCCAGATTACTTAAATGATGCAAGGATGGTTTCTTTACAAAGAAAAAAAATACTTTTTTTTTTTAAAGAAAATTTTAACAGTTAAAAGAAATGAATTAAAACAGATTAATAATTAAAGCCCTGGATTATTATTTTCAGTGGAGAAGTGTTTCTGCCTGAGGAAGAGGGGTACATTGCCCAAGTACATGCTAACCAGTAGGAAGCCAAGCATATGCAACACTAGTTAATCATGTTGCTTAATGTACTATCAGAGCAGTCTTCGACATTGTCATGAGAATTAGGGAATATTAAGGCATTAAAGCCAACTTTGATTCAAATTCCAAAACCATCAAAACTTCCTATCTTTACAACAAGATGAGCCAATGCTTTGGATCTAGATAATTCTAGTTATTCTACATTTTGAATCTCAGAGGACAGCTGAAGATGCAAGTAGCTGGAGCTCACTGTCTAGTGCAGGAGAGCTGTTGCTTAACAATGACTTAAACTTTTCCATTGCCTACTTAAATGGAAAAGAAAAATCCATTTCAAATAATTTTTAAAAATTACTAAAAACAAGGATGATGTATTTTAATATCACACAGATTTTATCCCTTGCCATTAGAAGTGACAGGAAGTGAAAACAGGAAGTCCTTATTCCTACAGATTACTTTATGGCAATTAGCAGATGCCTCTGTGACCCACAATACTAAAAAATAATTTAAAAATCTCCTAATGAATGACAGTAACATAAAGTGAAAAATCTGCAGAATAATGTCAAGTAAATGCAAGACGACATGGAAAATCACTGACTAAAAGCGAGTATACCCCACACTACCTGAGGCAAAGGAGCACAGTGGAAGGAATGCTGTACAGATTTTGTTTAAGCCTGATTTTTTAAAAGGCAAAAATACTAAACATAAAAATACTTTTCCACCATCAGTCTGTATCAAAATACAATAGTACTGGAGCTGTACAATCTTACTGAACAACATTTGGAAAGAAATTGAGATTGTGAGGATTAGCAAGAGAAGATGCTGGAAGAGAAAAACAGAGCAGTCAGAATAGCAATGCACTGCCTATAGATATATTTTACCCCTTATATTCCAGGGAATATATCCATATAATTTTAGTGTATTTAAAGACCTAGGCTACATCAGATAAACAATTTACCTTGTTGCACATAATTAAGTACAGGTAAAGAATACACTCCTTCAGGAAAACAGATTTTTAAGAAGAAAGGTGCTGTGAGTACTTCTACTGCTATTGCTAAAATAAGTTTGTAAAGACAGGAGTATCTGTAATTTTTTGCTTTATTTTCCATTAAAACGTCTTTTGCTCTGAAATCTTTCAAAAGCATTAACTGTTTATAAGAATAGCACACTACATTTACCAAATATTATTCAAAATATATACTTTAATCGTTAATGATTAGTACCTCAGAAACCAACACATCTTACTGAGGACAAAGAGGAATTGTAGTGAAGCAATATCAAATACCTATAACATTAGACATACCGTGTATAGCTTTCATGTTGCTTCTACTTAATTCAGTGGCAAAATTTTTACTTACTCCAATACACGTGAGCACAAGGGGTTGTATAACATATCATACGTAAACCTGAGAGTGCACACATGAATTCAAGGGAAGGATTAATGTAAACAGACCACATCTTTTTATTGTCACTGAAACCTTAGAATCAGCTAACATGTCAAAAATGTAACAAGGAAGTTATAAATTACCTGTAAAAAGGAAACACTCACCTCCCTGTGACAGAGTCAAATCCAAAATAAAGTTCTCTACAATGCTCACATGTTCGGCCTGTTACAGAAGCGTCTCGGCAAATACATTGGCCAGTAAGTTTATCACAAACCCGATTCACTGAACCAACTATGTGGCACAGACATGGCAGACACCCAGTGCCACTGGATGGAGAAAAATAAAAACCTAGAAAAAAGAAAGTGATTTTAAGAATAGACAAAAAAAAATGCAAAAGAGAGCTCAATGACGGTTGTTATTAACTTGTGTATAATCTGGGATGAAACAACAGAGCCAAAGGTTAGGTAGTGTATACACACACACACACACACACACACACACACACACACCACTCAAATAAAGCAATACAGTCCCCTTGCAGGGCATGGCTTTCTATTCCTATAAAAGCTATTATTCATCCTCCAATTCTGATTCTTTACTCTCTCTCTTCAGACTTTGTTTTAGACAGAGCGAATGCAAAATAGGATACCTACATTAATGTGTCCATAGGGAAAGTAAAAACCCAAGGACATGGGAGCCATCAATGAATGAAACACAAGCTGTAGGAACATACTACATAAAAAATACTACGCAAGAACAAACATTTGTCTTGTCTAGTCTGGGAACTCATCTCTGACAATGGCCAGTATTAAAAAGTTGCCACCAAATGCAAGAAATGCATGTATTTTCTTAGGAAAGTCTCTTCGTAATCTTTCTTACCTAGTGGCTGACTTAAGTCATGAAACATAAGGCTGTTCCTTAAGAAAACCTACATTTGGTGAGCATCCCCAGGTCTATATAAATATTTATATTTTACTCTACTGAGCCTTTACTTCATTGCCGACACCAGTACATTCACAGAAGCTAACAAACTGTTGAAAAAAGTAACTTGTCTGCTATTAAAAAGCTATCATTCTGAATCTCATCCTTCTGTTCTTGTATTATTACAAATTACAAACTGGAGCATTCAGTTCACCTTCCCTGCAGTATATTTGGTATATTTCTGCTATACTATCTTTCATCCTTTTCCCTTCTTAAGCAATCTTTAGCTATGCAAGTCTTTAACTCAGTTATTGATAAACACAGCTAGATACAGTTTCTCGATCTCTAATCTGGGCATTGAAGAAATCACCCATTATTCACTGCCTTGCCTGAAATTCCAAACAAAAGAGATTTTAGGCCCAATTTTTTTTTAGTGACACTATGCCACTGGTATAATCTATTTTGCTACCTATCTATCAACTTCTTCCATCCTTACAAATTTTTCTATACACCAGACCACAAGACAATTCAAGTAAAGGAATACCACTAAGCAATGTAATTGCATTATGTTTTCCAAAATTATTTTCTGGTTTTTACTGGACCATTCATGGACATTTCACTGAGTTTTTCACATAAATTGCTCTGGTCTTTTTTCTGGGTGGTACAGTTAGGAAAAAATGCAGTGATGTGTATGAGTTATTCAAATGATGATGGTGACACAGTATTAACTGACACTTGTCAGCAACAAATACCTATCTCTGAACATCAGTCCTAAGATAGGGCCATTAGTTAGGAGTTTCTGTCTCATCAGCTGGTTGTCATTATTCCTTACTGAACAACTTAAGCAAAATGTCTGTCTTTACTCAAATACATATGCAGTATTTTGACAGACTTCTTGGACACATTCCCTCTCTCTAAATTTCCATCAGCTTTTTTCTTAGTCATGTTCTCAGTTACTGAATCTTTTCAGCTGTCCAATAACTTTCTCATGTCCTGCTTTATAATAAAAAGCCCAAAATCGCATTGCAACATGCCATCTTGCCCAAGGCCTTATTATTTATTTCATCTTACAAGAGATAGCCTTATATATACACCCCTAGGGTAGTATTGTCTGTCTTTGCTGTAGTGTTGCACAGTGAGCTCATATCCAACTAGCAGAAGAACTAAACAAATTGAAAACATTACAATTTTACTGCTCAGATCTTTGTTCAAGTTTAGCCTCTGGTCCTCAGCGAGATAAATCTCAAGTGGACAGTGAAGTGATATCAGTCTCCAGTTAACATACATTCGCATCATAAAACAACCATGCTGTTGGCACTTTATTCCAGAGAGGCCCAGAACTGAGCCACCACAGAGACCGAATAGCTTGAAGTTATTAGTGAGGCAGCATGTATTATCTCATCCCGCAGTTGACTGCACAGTACAGTAGCCGTCCTGTGCATAAACAGAGGAGATCATTTCCCAGCAATGTCACTCCTGAGCACAATGAACAACTCCACTCAAAGAACGTAACGGGAAGATCGGAAGCAAGTTTAAGCCTAGCCTCCTGCAGAAGGTCAAAGCACTTCTCCAGTACCCAGTTTAGAGCATGCAGTGAATGATAAACACTCATGCTAACACAGACTCTCTTCATTCAGAAATTTAGCATAAAACTAATGTGATAGAAAAGACCATAGTGGATAAATAAGCACTTCTCTAGTACAGAAATCAATTTCAGCTGAGCTGAATTGATCACTATAGCACCTGTTGTTTTTGCCACAGCAGAAAAATGCATAATTAATATCTACATCTTAATGTTAACCAGCCTCCAGGTCTCCTAATGTCGTAACAGCTAAACCACTGCAAAGCAGTATGCTTTGGGCACAACATCTTTTGGTAAAACAATCTTTTACGAATGCTCTAAAAGTTTAATTAGGTTAAGTTTCATGATGCTACTACAGTATTTAAAAAAATCTTTAAAAAATTGCAAGTAAAAGTCAAGATAAAAAAAAAGTAAAAGTGAGAGGGGAAAATGGGAGAGAGCCTTTCCCCCAACTAGTTTGTGAAAAAAATAATTAACATTATTAAGGTAGACGAGAAGAGGCCTTGGATTAAAAATCCATACTGATGGTCATAACTATTATTATTATTCGCTTCCACCACCTAGACTTTGTCAGGAAAGAATAAGAAACAACTGTTGATGCAAGCTTAATTTACAGCAATGTTAGAATGGCCCATAAAAGTTGCTGTAGGAAGGATCCACTGTTGCATAATAGAGCCAATTTCAAATTCACAGAGAGCTATTGCAAATCTCCACAAGATCTAAGTCTGTAACTGGTATTATGCTTATTTTTCAGATTTTCTCCACTGTAACTGCAACTGATCATATTTGTCAAATATTCCTTCAAAAATAATAAAAGCCACAGTAAAGTATTCATCTTCCTTATTTTAATGATATTCTTATCTCTCCTTCCGTATATACATATCTTGTGAAAAAAGGAACACCTGAAAAATCCCATAGTGCATTTACACTATGGTGGTAAGTCTATTTTCCTAACCACAGCCTATGCCTCAAATGTAATTAACAGTGTTAACAACACTGACAACTTGCGATTACATACTTTAAATTCTTCTGACCAAGAAGGGATGTAATATGTATATAAAACTCAGTACTGGTGCCTGGCTGCACATTTTACATTCTGGCTTTCAGGTTTTCCATCATGTTGTACCATGAAAAGCCCTGGTCATTGAATAAAGAACATGCAAAAAGCCTTCTTGCAGCTGTGCCTGCACTCACCACAGGATCCAAGATCTGTACTGAACAGCATTTTTATGGAACATATTCCAGCCAGTGTGGCATCACAGTCAGGGAACAAGACATGGACAAACTCCTCAGACTTATTTGGGGACTGGAGAAATTAGTTTTCAAATACTGCAATCTAGCACATCTCAAAAGCTACGTTGCATAATGGTAAAACTGCTGTTTTATTTGGCTTCGTGTAAGAGTCAAGTGTTCCTCTCTTTTCATATACCACTAGTTAAAAAAAAAAGAAAGTGTAGAGAAATCTACTAAAAATTTTACTTGTATGAAAACAAACTGGAAAACAACAGGCCACCAATACAGCTTAATAGATGATACACATGCTGAATGCTCTGGAAACAATTCTTCAAAAATTCTCAGGGTAAAATCATTTCCCAAAGTTACATTTGGTTTGGTTTTGTATTTTTCTCCATTGGCAGCTCTTCCAGGATCAGGATTTTTGTAAATGTTGGAAATCTCTCACACTTTATCAAGGCACATGAAAACACGGTAACATGCAAGCATCCTGTCTTTTTAAGTTATTTTAAATACCATCAGCTACAAGAGACGCATAACTATCCAGAGAAAAGACAGACATATAACCTGTATTCCTCTCAGAAAACTCAATTAACAGTTGAAGTGTCCCAACAACCTAAGAAGTTCTTAATACATTTTTATGGTTGCCAGTTTTACCTAATTAACTGCGTGCTTTTAATTAGGCTGTGCTGGCTACAGATATACTTCAAGTGCATTTTGTTATCTTTGTCCGAAGGCAAAGCCAAAGGACATATTTAACATACTTGAAACCAATTAAACTCTTCCATACTTCTATAACTTAATTCCGCTATTACTACTACATTTCCCTCATCTAATCTTTAAAAAAATTTGGATGCATCTACAAGTGGATATTATTATATTTACTCATAATTATATAATAGAAGACCTGTGCAAATTTATCAAAAAAATGGGAGTTGCGCTGTTATTTTTTAAGAACAGTTTTTATTTTGACGCATTAAGTTGTCTAACATGTTTCACCTCTTCCATTTCATCGTGAAACTCCTTATTACTTACTTTCACTAAGCTTGTTGTTGCATTCTATCTTTGTTCCACCTCTCTTTAAATATGCGCTGCCATCAGCAGCCATGAACTACCTACCAGTACAGTCTGGGTTTCTGGAGATTTTGGCTTGTGGATTTCGGTTTTGTTGTTTTGTGGGTTTTTTTTTTTTTTTTTTTTTTTTTTTGCTTGCTTTGGCTTTCTAACAGCAATAAGCAATAGTAATTTACCTCTAAGCCTCATCTTTCCTGTAATAATCACCCCTTTTTTACCTTCTCCTTTGCAATATATTAACAAAGAGTATTTATAAAAAAGTATAGCTGTATTTAAGATCTAAATCAGCTCACATGAGGATTACCACTAAAATGTTAGTGAAAATACCATAATACGGTGTGCCACACTAAGATCAATACAACACTCCCACAATGTTAAGGACTTAAACTTTTGGCTGCAGAAGAGAGCTCAGTGTTCATCACATACACACTTAGATTCATTTCTTAGCAACTTTAAAAATAATTCTTATAGCAAGACTTCTTTTTAAACAGAAACTACTCTATAAGTATTCCTTTGAGTGCCACGTAGGCTTTTCCACATACCAGTCCGTTCATACTATCAATTAAACCCTTCTAAACCATTTAGTTCTGCATAAACCCTGGCCTTTATTTTTCAAGGACAAGGGCGGTCACTGACTCGGGAAGCCTTGACATCACTCCTCTGCCGATCTCTGATTAAGTGGCTGCTGTAGTGGGTTAGCAGGTCAAATAGCACTGGAGGAGGAACTAAGAAAAACAGAACACTGCCTTATTTATTAGTATATGTACCTAAAATAATTTAAATTAAAATTTTTTAAAAAATTCTTAATGGAGGTTAAGCAGCTTTTTTAACCTCTGTTCAAATTATTGAATGGCATATTAAAACCAATGGGGCTATAATGTACCTTCTAATGTGACCTGCTACTTTAATAAATTGCATATGTATTTAACTTGAACTAAATCTATCTGTTTAATATTTCTAAGGGTAGGTTAATAACACCTGTAGTTTCACTTTATCCAACTACTGTTTAAAACAAAAACATTAAAATATAACTACAGAGCTACCTACTTAAAATGAATATTTAAAACTCCATTTACAGCAATACAGTATGGGACCTTGAACTGTGATGCAGCAATTGCAGTATCAGCTATTTATAAGGCCAAACCGTAAGTAACCCTTGTGAAAGTCAGCACATCCCCAACACGGTAAGGCAGGGGTAGGTTTTTCAAGCAGCATGCTTGCCAGTCTCGGAGTTCAAAAAACATCTCTGTACCTCCCTCCATGCTGAGCCTTACGCATGGAGAATTCTTCAAGAGGGCTCTACCTCAGTTTTCTTATGGGTACAGATGCTATTCATATAGCTATATGCTATCATACCTCTTAGACTGCAATTTAGTGAATGGGCCATGACAAGTTGTATATTTTTTCAATACCTAGAAGCACGAGGCCTAATCCTATTTCAGACATGCTGGAACTACTGTAATAACACAAGTTACACAACCCCTGTATGGCAAGAGAATAAATATGTGATAGTGAGGGGGACATTAGTTCTTCATTCTTACTCACAGAGTTAGGAACAAACATGAAAAAATGAAATTAATAATAACTTAAGAGATATATCAGGCATCAAGCTCTGTAGCTGCACATTAAAAACTGTAGGAACTATGACAACACGCAACAAAGCAAAAGTTACTACATCGGATAGATTTTCTTCCAATTTCCTTACCAGGTTTACACTCATTGCACCTTCTTCCCTGACGATGAGGCAAACATACACACTGTCCAGAAATGTGGTCACAGATTGTTCCTGTTAATGTACCCAGAGTGTCACAGTCACAATGCTGGCAGCCACGGAGGTCGCTAGTGGTGAGGTTGTACATATGAAGCATGCACTGACTGCACTGAAGGCCAGTTACACCAGCTTTGCAAGGACACTGTCCTGTTGATTTGTCACACAGCAGAGAGCCATTTACTGTACCTGCCTTATCACAATTACATGGCAGACAAACAAAGGAAGGATTCTGTTGTGCTTTGTGGTAGCCATCTATGCATTCATTGCATTGTCTTCCTCCAACATTAGGTTTACATGCACATTGTCCTGTCTCAGCGTTGCACACAGTTCCAGAAAGTGACCCTGCAATGTTACATTCACAAGCTTTACAGCCAGTAACATCCAGGCCATAAAAGTTCTCCACGCAGGTGTCACAATGAAGTCCTTTCACTTGTTCCTTACAGCTGCACTGCCCAGTAAGAGGGTTGCAGAACTGGTTCACTGAGCCATGGATGTTGCATGAACAAGGCTTACATCCCTCCTCATTAGAATTTCTGAGACCTTTAAATCCAAAATTGCAACTATCACACCTATGGCCTGAGAAGAAAAAAGGTATTAATAAAAGAAAAAGCCGAAACACCATTCATTTCAATGAAAAAAGAATAATAAAAGTACATGTATACTACACTTTAAAAAAAAGAAAAAGAAATGACTAATCTTTTCTTTCACCACCAGAATTAACATGAATTAAAAGACTGTACAAATCAATTGAACAACAGTGGCATCCCAAAAACCTGTTTACTTTTCCAATTTGTTTCAGAAACAGTACGTTTCAGTTGGCTTCTCAATACAATTTAAGATACTTCTGCAAGAGATTTTAAAACATACCTAAGAAAAAAGAATTCATCTATGCAACCCTCAGAATACTACTTGTTGCATGATCAATTGTTACACTGACTCTCTCTTATTTAGTAGAAACACAATACAAAAGAAATTGTGCTGGGATGTCAATCTGTTTTGATAACAGATTTATTTATTATTTTAAAAATATTAAACATTCTAGGACAAAACAAGTTAGACTAATTACAATGAATGAGTTACTTAACACTGTACTTCAGTTTTAACATTGATTACATGTATGTTGGTGTTTATTGTTAGCCCTTACTGAAAGCAGAAAATGCTTTCCATAATCTAGAATGAAATAATATTTTTATCTATATGTATGATTTAGTTAACTCCTACAGTGCATTAAAATCTAAACTGTTTTCTTAATACTTCATCCTGTAGCTTTATTAGCTTTGTTTTCAAAGTCATTGCTTTATCCCTGCTCCAAGGGATAGCATTTGTATTTTAGTTTATAAAAAGTACATTACAAGAAAGCAAACTAGATTATTATATGAAAAATGCAAATTTACAGTTATGTATTTTTCCTTGCAATGGGAAAATCCTTCACTATGAAGCCATCATTTAATTGTTGCACCCAGAAAGAAAATAATCTAATGTTCTAGCAAAATAGTCATCATTCAAAAAATAAAAAAATACAAAAATACCTTTAGTAACTTATATGTAGAAAATCAAATTTAAAATAGTAGGAAATGCTTTATATACATGGATAAAAACTCAAAAACTCCAACAGAAGGCAAGTTCCTTTAACAGTGATGAATGACTCACCTAAGGCATATCATTTAATTTCAATACGGAAAATAAAAAAGGACCACTATTGCTGCAAATTTTAAAAATAACTGTATTGTTAACAAGAATTATGACTCATTTTGAACTATTAAAATTGGTCTACATGGATTCATATCATATCAGTTTTAAAAATATGCGCAGTGCTTATTTGAATATGCCATACATATTCCTGACAGGTAATCTATTCCTAACGATACTGAGGAAGGCCTACAGGGCATCACATTCAATGTTAACAAGTACAGGGGAGTTAGCATGCTTGGCATTTAATTCACATTCTTCTACCTTTTTATTCTAGATGAATGACCTACTTTAATAAAATTATTGGTGCTAATGTATTTTACTGGTGATAGAATCATTAGTAAGATTTAACAGTTGTGTTAACTCTAACAGTTCACATTTCATAACACCACAGTCCATAGATGCATTTTTCTGTTATACTGTTTGTTTAAATAGATAAAATGGCAACAGACAGATTGCTCTAAAAACCAATTTAGAAATCCAGAGAGGAAAGCTTTCTTTGTTAAAGTTTACTGCACAGTTTTGGTAAATTACATTTGGTAAATCAAATTTACTTAAACACGTACTAACATATAGAAGCTTATTTACACTTGGTTAGGAAAACAAAAAAGAGAATCCAGTCTGAAAAGAATTAGGTCTTTATCCTATGAACACTCAAACACTTGCTTAACAACAGCGACCCACCATATTTACAGGTAAACATTTACACATTTTTGAGTATAACTTTTTTCAGTGGAAATAAAAATAATTCTTATTATTTCCATCAAGGAGACAAAATTTTTAACATACTGTGTAAACAATCAAGTATGCAAGAATCAGATTCTGCACTTCTTGCATACCAAACGCCTACTGAGGTTAAAAAAATAAAAAATAAATAAAACGTCTTTGCAGACATAGGGGATGAACCTTACCACACCCCAAAACGTAGGCAAAGAACATGTAACTAAGAATGCCATGAAGTCCCATTTTAATGAACACAGAAAATGTTTTTAAGATGCATGTAAAAAGTCACAGGGATTATTTTTGACTCTTAGCACCCCTTTCACTACAGGGAAAAAATAGGTACTTGGCATTCCACAGGAAAGAGAATACAAACTATTAACATTTATGTCTGTCTACAGTTACTTTCCTTATTTGTTGTTATTTTGTATTTGCTTTTGGAAACCCCAACCACAATCAGAAAAAAGAAAAGAGACAAAGAAAGGCTCACAATGCTGCAACCATATAACAATTCAATATTCACAATTCAGTGAATTATAAACTAGCAGATACTTGAATTTCTGTTAATACAACCTAAAACTATGGTTAGCTGAATAAAAATAGGTTTCTGTGTTAATAACAAAAAAGAGAGATCCTTTTTTGCTTTTTTTTTTTTTTTTCTTTTTTTTTTTGAGACATATGTATGGTCTGAGACATGTACAGTTACCATGCAAGGCTTACTTTATCAGGAAATTCTCCTTGCATAATATTCCCATACATCAACATTTCAAAGTGTATTATATATACTGTGTACTTTGGGCACTTGATAAATTTTGTCCTTATGTGGCTGTGGCTCCCCTCAAATATGCTGGAAGTAATAAATTGCTATAATCAAATCTAATTTCTGAAAAATACCTGTGGGAGTAACAAACAAAAAAGCACGTCTTGTAAAAAAAATGATAAATAACACAGAAGGTAGCAGTTTATTATAATCAGCTTGGCATTGAATTACAAAATTAAAATTATGTGGCCCTTGATAACTAACCCTAGCAATGTACATGATCTGTGGAATTATGTTGACTTATTTTGCATTTCATAGGAACAGTTCAAAGAACTATAATAGAAAAAAATGGACAGATTTATCACAAAGGACTCTGTAGCACAGAATATTTTGAGAAAAAAATCCATTTATTTTGGTCTATTAAGAAAACTAGCATGGAAACGATTTGCTTAGAGCTCATTAAGTATAAAACATTTTGAAAAAGTGTTAATTTCCTAAAAGAAACATCTATGCAGTAAGCAAATTACATTATTTCTGTGACTTATTAGTATGGAGCTATGCAAGCTAATGCAGCTATGCCATAAAGAAACTTCTAAAGGGTTGATTAAACTCAGCTTGAAGCTGTAGTTTGATAGAATTATTAAATTAATAATTTTCCAACAGTTAATTTCATTCATTTTTTAATCTGCCTTCAGCAAAGAAGTTTACTATACTTTTCATTTAGAAATCAAGCGGTTTTTATTTCCAGAGATAATAAGAAAAATGGCTCCGAACTCTTGCATTACACATACCAATAACATTTGCTTTGCACTTGCACTGGCCTGAATTTTGGTGACAGGTAATATCTCCATTGACTGTCCCAGAGGTATTACAGTTACAAGGACTGCAGCCATCAGGGTTTGACTGTTGTAGATTGTAGAATCCTTCCTGGCACTGATTGCATTGTCTGCCAGACACATGTCTCTTACAATTACACTGGCCTCCAATCTAGAAAGATACAAAATATTACAGAATGATGAACATACCTATTTTTAGATGATACACTCATTAGCAACAAGAATGGGAGTATAAGACGTGGAGGAGAAAACTTTAAATAGAACAGAAAAAATAAGCTTGTGTAACTTTTTTTTTCCTCTCTCAAAAAGTTTTTTTTAAAAAAAAGTAAGAGAAACATTAAAGAGTGTGACTACTGGGTTTTAACTAGATTTAAAGCATGAAAAAGTCTTGTGTTTTCAAAAAGGGAGGAAAAGGAATCAAGTAAACAATGCAGAAATATTTACAAGCTGGATGGAGCAAACTGTGAAGAATAATTACAAAATTGTATTGTATAAATGGTAATTTCTCTTAAAACAAAGCACTTTTTGAATCACTCTTACTATAAAATACTGTATCATTTTCAGTGGTGAAGTTCCGCATTTTTTTGTTCAAACCATATGCTTGTTTATTTTAGCGAAAATATTAGTTAAATAAGAATGAAGCAAATTTGAAAGACTCCCTGGCTGATTACTCGAACAATACTTCACAACAAGTTCTCTCTTCCTTTACAGAAGGATGTGACCCAAAGGCTCAGCATGTTTGAAATCCTCTCTGTTTCCTCAGTCCAGCTGGGATCCAAGCCTGCCACCTCAGTGGTGGGATACAAAGTTCCTCCTCTGTTCTCTTAATGGGTAGCATTTGAGTTATTCTATGGTATGCCTGAGCCATCATGATTTGATGGCTTTTGCCTCAAATCTTGTGCAAGATTAAACAGCTCCTGGAAAACTATCTACATCTCAAACCTCTGAAAGACAGAAAAAACAATCACTGTATTCATCACTTTCTGATACGGTGGAGAAACATGCCACAGGGAAACAGAGATGGCAAAGGTATAGGGAAAAGAAAGGAAGAGATTAGGCAACACACAACGTGATGAGGACAGGACAGGGAATAGGGCATACAGAGAAGCATAACACCTGGTTTGGCAAAAAGTTGAGGATTCATAACCAAGGAAATAAAAACCACTACAGAACAGAAACCTCTAAAAGGCAAGCAGAGAGTTTTTGATTCTCTGTGGGCAACAGAAAAGGTGGGCAGGTCATGAAAAAAAGATAGTAGAGTAAATGTTTCATGAAGAAAGCGTTGACTGAAATTGAAACAGAATACTTTCTTTTCTTTCATTTGTATCCTTTTCATCTAAACACCAAGAAAGAAAACCTACAAGTACTTTGGGAAGACATTAGGTCTGCCATTTTTATTACACTGTGGTAGAAATTAGACATCAGCCATTCACATTTATCATTCCTATTACACCGTCACAGGACATGGGATTGAAAAATCATTTCCGAGTTAGAGAACATCCTTGATAACTTCTCGTCCCCAGATGTCTTCAGTGTTCGCATACATCACAAGTACAAATTATGCATATGACCACTAGCCTAAGAAAATCATACCACTTTCAATAAAAATGTAAAACAAAGCCCAAAACCCTTTGTGAAAAAAACTGCATTAAAGTTCCTTATGGGTGACTAATATCCTCTAATTATGACATTAAGAACTCAGGCTTTTGAGAATGAGGAATTAAAGTACTGCTCAAACACCAGAAAGCATGTATGTACTTATACCACCCTACTTTGCCCACTTGCAACTTGCAATACCAGTGAGATGTATTTGCAAAGTCTATAGCTGCATGCGCCATTATGTGTAGCTATACTGAATAACAATAGGGTTAGATGGAGCAGCCTGCAGAACAGTGGTTGCGATATGAGAAAGTCTCGGAAGGTCATGGCCCACTGAGCAACTGACTTCTGCTTCCTGACCTTTGATCAAAGAAACGAAGCCTGTGCATGTTTTGAGAAATTTAGCATGCTCCATTTGAGCTTTGTATTCTGAACACCGTGTTAGTAGTGGGTCATGAGTGTTTTGCTCGCTTTTTTTGGATTCCCAGCAGTTTGCAGGAGTTTAGTATAATGCAGTGTAATAATTAGGTAAGTTAGCATAGTGTCTGTCACATTTGAAATGTGGAAGGTACAGTAAATTATAAGGTGGGGGGGGTTGTTGTTTTGGGGGGGGGTGTTTGTTTTTTTTTTTGTAAAGTTGCTCAAGTACTTAACAGAAGTTACCTCTTCTTCACTACAGTTTAATGGCAGACAGAAAATGTGTTCATGATGGTCATTCTGGGTTAATGAACAAACAGGTTGGAGTGAAAGTTTCATGGTGCCTTGTACCATGGCCTAGTTTTCACAGATTTCATTTTTCCGAACTCAAGTGCTCTGAGGAATGCAGAGATACCAGTAGACAACCAAAATTTTGTGTTATAATTTTCTTTGGGTCAATAAATTTTCTTTCTAATTGTAAATATTGACATAAATGAAAAAGCACAGTCATTCAAATCTAGAGTGAGTCATTGCTACAGCATCAACAGCTGCAGTTCAAAAAACTTTGCTTTTAATTAGCTACCAGAACAACAAAAACTTCTTTTCAGGGTTGTCTTCACTTAAAACCTTTGAGCCAGGCAAAGCTGAAACAATGGAAGAGACCTGTGGTACTTGGGACAAAGCTACTCAAAAGTTCCACATAAGCATATGTTCCTACCTAACTTCCCCAGAAGTGTTCTGTAGTACAATAAAACCTCCTCAGTGTGCTGTCATGATAGATCTGTCACTGATGTATCACCGATATTTTGCAGACAGAGGAAAAAATTAAACAGGCAAGAAAATAATATTTTTAAATAAAACATTTATTTAAAACAAAAAATATTTTGCTTAAAATGCCCCTCATTGTAAACAAAAGGCAAAATAACTCTCTTACCTTTTCGCACTTGCTATTGAGAGAGGGCACAACAGCAAAAAACAGCAACAAGGATTTTCAGATTACTGCCTTTTCAGTCTTGGAGCCATTAGAGAACTCACAAGCAAAAAGCAACTCTTAGCCTAATCCTAAATGAAGAACAATACCTATTTTAATACATAACTATAAAGGAATCATTCTGTGTCTGAGAGTACAGCATACTGGAATTGCATGGTATCCCATCATAGCCTTTATCTTTTTAAAGAAAAATTACACAGAAAGGAAGAAACTTGTCAAAGAAGTGAAACTGCTAAGAAAGAGCATAAAATGTTTGCATGTAGAAAACTTTTATATAAAAGATATCTCCCTCTAGAGCTCAGTATAAACACATAGCACACTCCAAAAAGCTACCTTAGGAAGGAAAGTTTTAGATGCAAAAAGATGACTTTCAAAGAGTGGAAGTCATATCAGAATAAGGAAATTAAATACAAAGATAACCACCACCAAATTTTAAAACCATAATAAGGCAGTCCAAAAACCAGATTTTAAAGTGCAACTTGCTTAAGGCACAAAAGGGAAAAAAAATTTTTTTTCAAATGTCAGAAGCAGAGGAAGCCTACCAGAAAATCAGCAGGGTCAATAAATAATTTAGCTGTACAATAAGCAGATTCAGATTGGACATCAGAATTTTTCCACTAGGAGGGAAATGCAGCATCAGAACAGGTTACCCAGAGAGAATGTGGAATGTCCATCCTCAGAGACATTCAAGACTCAGCTAAACAAAACCACAACTGACTTGATCTAGTGTTGGCAACAGTCGTGCTTTGAGCTGGAGGTGGAGCAGGTGACCAGCTAATAGTTTTACGATTCTATGAAGCGTTTAAGGAAGATAGAGCCACAACTGAGAATACAAAGTATTTCACAACTGTTCACTATGAAGAAGCTTGGGGAGCTACCATTCTGTATCGGGAACAATTTTCAAGACTTGATTCAAATTGGAATATCAGAAGGAAAAGATTTTAGCAAAATTTGATCTATTGAAAAGTGACTATACATGAGAAATAACATACGATGCAGCCAGGAGTTCTAGATGAGCTCAAATAAGAAATTACTGAGTTATTATTTGCTTAAATCAACCTCAGCAAAAGAGGAATAGAGAATGGTAAAATCAACCATCGATCTCCTACAAAGGCTGTAAGGAAGCTTCTGAGATCTACAGACTAGTAGCCTTTTTTTGTACAAAGCAAATTGGTAGGAAGAAGAACATGAGTTTGATATAGTGGAAGAGATTTGGTACTTCTTTTTTGTTTTGTTATTTTTGCAAGGGAAAATCATACCTCATGATTCTACTTCAGTTCTTTGCTTACATCAGCAAAATGTGGAAATATTGCAGAGGCATATGCTGAACAAAATGGGTGATCAAAATGTCAAATCAATTTCTACATGAAAAAATGCAAAGAAAACACATGGGGAGAAACAATGCTGACTACAGGTAGACAGTGCAAGTCCTAAATGAGCTATTACTGCTCAAGAAAGGAGCTCTTAAAGTTGCTCAATTCTCAATAAAAATAATTTGAAAGCTTTGAGGCAGTTATAAGAGACAAATGGAATATCGGAATTATTAGGAAAAGACCTGAGAATTAAACAGAAAATGTCATTCCATCATAAAAATCCATTGTGTAAAAATCCATTGTATATTAACTTTTGTTTTTGTATAAAAAAAGAATCTTTTTACAGGTTCATAGAATGAATATACATTATTTCTCATAATATAGGAAAGAGAGAATACTCATGTAATTATCAGAAAGACAACTTAAAAGAATCAGAAAGAACAACTTTTTCTATACAACACACTTTTAAATTGTACAATTTATTGTCAGAAGATATCATGAAGGTAAAAATCTTAGTGCATGCAAGATGAGTTAGATGAGTTCCATACATGGACATCAAACAGGGCAACTCACATGAAATCCCTGGGTCAGGCAGTGCCCAAAGCAATTACTAGTTGGAATCTCAAAAATTATACCAGGGAAGGATCAAGCTTCATAATATTGGTCACTAGCGGAGAGGATACTTGTGTTAGATGAAAATCTCCTTTGATCCAGTATGGCTGTTCTTGAAAGAAATATATGTAAACTCAAGTCTTATTGTGTGCAGATGGCAGACATGTCCTGATGCAAGTGAAATTTATAGATTACAGAGTGCTGAGAGAAGGAAAGGACACCAATATCCTCAGCATAATTTTAAGTACCAAGCTATTACTGAGTACAACCAGTCAATGAAACCCTTTGGAGATCTCCTATAAAAATTTCTTCCTTCTACCTTACTATTGTATAGAAAAGAGTCTTCCATTTGTAAGGAATACAAGCGGCAACCGGTTTCCAGGTTCTAAGAAGAATTAAACTTTAATGGTGGCTAGAGAAAAGTATAGAAAACTAAAGTTATCAGACTACTTCTTAATACATCTGAAAATAGGTTCCTGTGTTCCTATGTTATAATTAGAGCAATTTTAAGTAATCCACTGGTAGCCATCTGCCACAATGATTTCAAAGCCTTGGAAAACAGGTCAAATAGAAAAAAGATAGTCTATAGGCAAGACAAAAACAGAGCCTCTAATTTTATTCACAAATGACCATCATGTATTTTCACTTACATTTAACTATTTTGCTCCTGCCTTAGTTATAAGCGACTAGAAAACCTTTCCATTCTGCTGCTTCAACCATTTTCCTGTCAATACAGGATATCAAGATAAAAGATATCTATTTAAATTTAGTCTTTGAAATAAAAAGCAACTAATACAATTCTGTAATCCCACTTTAACCCTGCCCTCTCTTGTAAGGATAGTATTATAAGTAGACATGAATATCAGCTAGGGGAAATATACTGCTATAATGCATCCTATACTGCACAGGTTTTATCCTTCATATGCTGCATATACTTCAAATTGCTGTGTGGAATTTTAAAGGAGAAGTTGAGAAATATGCTCCAGATAAAAACATTAGAAGGGGCTAAAAAAGTACTTGTAAAAACAGGAAGAGAGAAAGTGTAGGGTTCTGTGATTGCCTGCCCTTGGTGCTAAGCACTTCAGTATTTTCATTAGTAGACTCTGAAAAAAGAGCAGCGAATAGGCACAAAAGTCGCGCAGATGACAGCAGCTCAGAAGGCAGAGCAAGCATTGCCAGGGCCCAGGGGCACCAATAGGCCTTAAGGGCCATGACCAGGCTCACCTGGGGCCTCCCCCAGCCCCCTCTGCTCAGAGGCCAGGAGCTCCAGCTGAGCTCAGGCCCATGCCCCCAGTCCTTGCCTGAGCTATACTGTGGGTGTGCATGTCTCCTTGATGGACCTCTCGGACCTATGCTGTAGTCGTGTCTCCAGCTGCTCCGGACCGGACTCACCGGATGGACCCTGGACCTGGTTCACCACTTTGCTCTGTCTGGGGCTGTCGCTGGACCCTGTCATACGTCTCTGCCTGCCATGTTTAGGTGCTGCAGGACTGCGCCCTGGTTGGGGAGGGCACTGCTGGGCTGTCACTGCCTGTCAGCAGGGAGATTTTCAAAATCATTTTTACACTGTTCACAGATATTCTGAAGTCAGTAAAGATGACATAAATACAGAAGTTCAAAACACAACACGTATCAAGACGAGATCGAAAGTGAAAAAAATCGTGAGAAAAAAATGCAGAAAATAATCTGGAAGTGATATTGGACTGCTGCAAGTTAAATATGAATAAACACTGTAATACCACTCCAGAAAAGGTAAATGTCATTCTGGGATGTATTAAAATGAAATCTCATATGTAAGACATTAGAAGAAAAGGTAAGGCTTCAGCTCAAATACTGCCTGGTTTTGAATAGTAAGAGGGAGACAAATCAGAGAAAGTAGAGGAAAAAGCAATAAAAGTAATAAGGAAGTTCAGAAAATTGATTTAAAAAGTGGAATTCTAGCTAAAAGAAAAAAAATGAAGGCATACTCACACTCTCAAATTCTTAAGAAAATTGGTTGCGACATGAATTTAGGAAAAAAATAATAATTGTTCTTAATTAAAAAAAAAAGCATATCTTTAATTTCTTTGTCAAGATAAAGCACTGAAATAATCTAGAATCACCGTGAAATGCTTGGTAATAGATACCACTATGAAAAACTTGTATAAACTGATAAATGTTTATGATGATACAGAAACAGGTATACTATACGTGATGGTATGGAAAGACACATCAAAATGGGATAATAAATTATTTCTATAAATGTATAAAAATCTAACTGAATTATGAAGCATAGTTTTTTGGGCTTTTTTCCCCCCCTTTCTTTTGGTAATACCTGTAAATTTAGCTTGCTCTGGAAGCAACAGTATCATTGAGAACACTGGTAACAATTAATAGTTAAACATTTTGTTAACAAGGATTTCATCAGTTGTACACTGCAGATATTACTGAACCTTTTTTTTCTCCCCTAAAGAATGCCATCATTTAATGAAATAGACTTTAACTATTCTGGTTATAGAAGGACAGAAAGCAATCCATTCTTCTGCAGCTTATGCTGGTCAAGACTGGTTCTGACCCAAACAGTAAGCAGACAGATATAACTCCTGTATTAACATGACCATCTTAGTACTAAAGCACTTATATTAAAAAACAAACAAATAAACAAACAAACAAACAATAAAAAACTGTCTAGATTTTCCCTCATGAAAATGAATCTAGCACAGCATTATTACCAAGTGGTATTTTGGGACCCCATAAACAAAAGTCAGTAACGCTGAGTTAGCATATATCCCTTCCGTTATTTATTATTTAGGTATAAAATACATATTAGTCCCATATCCTTGAATGTAAATCATTATAGAAAGTATTCAAGCAATTTCCTCCTGCACAAATCTCAGCTACAGTATCATCGTCCTTTATCAGAAAGGAGACTACTTGAGACTTCTGGATGTTAGACACATCTAGCAGTTCAGCAGTTCAATTTTTTAGACTGTATTCACTGTTCATTAATTGGGGGACATTTTAGTCTAACTCTTCACATCTAGAATCACAAAATCAAAGAGGAGACTGTTCAAGAACCTTCCCAATGTCCAGTTACTGAACTGATATAAGGACTTAAGAGGAGCTATAAATATCCAGATGAAATTCCATAGAATTCATCCCACAGAATGTTGTTAATTATTATTGAGGGTACAACAAACTATTTAGTCAAAGTATTCACACAGTAGAGATTCAAAATGTACATTTCACGGCCTCAGAAATGTACCTTCCAAGTACTTAAAATCTTGTTGATCAGATGCATTTGTATTCCTTATTCTATTCTGTGTATCTGTTGACTGAAATGCCCATAATTCACTGCTTTAACAGATGTTCTTTCCCTTTTATCACAAATTTCATTTATTTATTTATTGCCAAGCATTATGAATAGGTTGAAAAATGTGTAGGTGGAAAAACGAGAACAGAGAAGTGCTCCTTTTAACTTTGGATCAAAGATTTTATCAACTTGTTCAGATATCCCAAATATTTCATCGAGAAATAAAAATGCTACCTTGGTTTAAGACATATACATACATATATAGCTAGATAAAGATGCTTTTAATACTGGCCAATAGTAAGCTAGCTTTTCTATTATATTAAAAAATAATGAAAATTCTGAGGGAAAAAGATTAGGAAATTCAAATGAGCAATATTTAGGGGACATACAGAAAAGTGAAATTTGAAGCCTGATCAAATGCTTATGCAGTAGCATGAGAATCTATGTTTTCACTTGACTCCTCAGAGAAAATATTTTGCTCACATTTATGTCTTAAAAAGGATTTTCATGAAACATGAGTCAAGACAACTACGACCCCGGCAGAAGGCAATTAAGCCTTTGCAACTCTAGCTAATATCCTCTTCAGTATAGTACAGTTTCTTTGCATCAATAGGTATATGACCCATACTTATTTGCAAGTTATGAGTAAATAAAATAAAAAAAAAATAAAAAAAAAACAGAAAAAAAACCAAAACCACAGAAAAAGCTCGGAGAAGAAAGATATCTAAATTCAGTGGGACTAGAATGGAGACTTCCAAAGAACAGGTAAAAAGCAACGGCAGCACTTTCAGCTCTGCCTAGAAACAAATGCCCTGGAAAAGAGTGCTTTTTTCACGTCATTATATATGGCATATTATAACAGAATCATTAAAGGACTACAAACTGCTGTGCCTGATTGAATATATAAGCACTTGTAGATCAGTCCGGGTAAAAAGAAGCACAGGAAAATGAATCAAGGATTGTGGTGTAAGGGCCAGAATAAAATAATCTCCAGCTCTCCATACAGGACATAAATGATCACATTAGCAGTATTCTGGCACCATTTTCTCATGTGTGAATGGTTGGGGAGAATGGAAGAAGGCAGACAATTCTTCCTTCACTCTCAAAGCTTAAGCACCCTAATTAATTCATCTAGACTTTCTGATTGTTTGAATTATCCTGGGCCAAAAGTTCACAAAGAGGATGTAACCAACATGCATCTTCTCTGTACTCATTGGAGGTCAATAACCAGCACAGAAGTAAAAAAACAAAACAAAAACACACCACACCACCAAACACAGACCCTTTAAGCAAATTGTAGCAATTCTCTATCTTGTGGCCACCAGTCTCAAGGGAAGACTTCTCGCTACAAAAGTGTCTAATGAACTGCTCCTGGGTGTGCTGCTACACTCCTCTTCTAAAACCCCAGTCATAAGGCTAAAATACAGTTTTTAAATTGGTAGTCTGCACTTTAAAATACAAATGAAGTTACACATAAGTGACCTAGTGATGATGTATGAGAACTGAGAACCTAGGAAACAGAAATACTAAACACTTGCATGTATTTCCTACCAAGGACAGAGAGAAATGGGTGCACAGAATAGGCATAAAGTTTTCATTATGAGTCCAAAGAAAAAGGATGGGAGTAGCAGCGTTACAGTAAGCTCTTCTACCCATTCTGTAAATTATCGACATTAATATTGCTACATTTGATGAGTAAATATTCTATATGATTCAACAGATTAACTTGTGATTCAATGGATTAATTTTGTAACTCTGTACCTCTTGGAATTTAATGATAACAACTGGCACTTCACAGAAAGAAAAAAATCTTGATGAGCTACAGAAAATGGTAAATTATGCAGTAAAAGTGTGTTCTGTACCATTTTTGGCATATTTCCTTGAAAATTATCATTGTGACGTGACAATTAATTTTCATGAGTAAGGTCCTTATTTCTTATGATTCCATCTTCCACAGGTCAAATCTGGAAACACTTCCTTCAATGATGCCTTCCTATTTCATGTAATTCTTTTCAGCCTTTAGTCTCCAGTCGTATTAATCTATTCTTTAATGCCTCTTAATCATTTCTCTCTGCAAGGCTTCTACTGCAGCAGTCAACTGATGCTTTATTGAGCAGTTTCCTCCATTTTTCCCATTTTATCTCCCAAATCATACTCACATACTCAAGCTTCATCATTAACTTTTCGGTACATTTTACTGTTAAATTAGTAATTTCTGTAAGTTCATGAACTACTCCTCCTTTAATTATTAATGCCAGCTACAGTTGTTTTAGGTTAATCAGAATCCATGAACATGCAGATCAGCATTTGTTTTCATTTTCCCTACCTCTTACAAAAACAGCCCTAACATGACATCTGGGGGTTTCAAGGCTTTTTCATTTCTGTGTTGTTGCCAAAAAGTATCATCTTCAGAAAACAGAAAATTATAAATTCATTTTATTTGTGGCCACAGGATATTATTTTTAAAAAAAAGTGTGCTAAATTTGCATATCACTCAGCATTTGCACCCATTCCCATTAGTTCTGTGAAGATATGTTGAGTCAAACCAGGCATGTATTTGTACCACTGGAGTACCAAGGATGAGAATAAAACAGGTCTACACAAGCTTACTGTTAAGTAAAATGCAATTAATAACAAGATACACCACAGAAAAAATGCTAGAGATGAATTATTTTATGAAAAAAGTTTGGAGAAAAGATGAAACAGTGAATGTAGAAACAAGCTTAAGAAATGGTCTAACTCAAATCCTTTTAAAACATTTTTAAAATACATTTCAGACAAAGAGGCAATTTCTTCCCAATTCCTAACAATACTTGGATTTTCACCAAGAACAGGACATAGGTGATTAGAAAATGAGCTGTAATGAATTTGTAATGCACTTTCAAGATTTCAGTCACTTGAGTTTTCCTACTAACTATTCTCCATAGGCATGTACAGAAAAAAAAATCCACAACCACAGAATTTCGTAAAATGTATCTAGATTCAGTACAGTCATTTATCATTCTTACATTGTTACTGAACGCTATTTTAACAGACACTCAGTAGGTGTTTTGAAAGCTACAGTTATATTTCTGAGCAGACTGTATGTCTTGCTTGTCAATGAGGTCCATAGACTTAAAAAGCATATCTGATGGTTTTTCCTCTTTTCAGCTATCTTCACTATTTTTGTTTAAATGGACTTTATGAATTACATGGTATATCAATCTCTGTCTGCACTACAGGGAAAACTAGCTTAATTTTAGTTCAATTTGAGGCTCATCTTATTGTCTAAATTTTCAAAATCTGTTAGTAATTTTAAGACAGCAAGACCTTGTAAAACACTCAAAAATTGGATGTCTTAAAATTACTGAGAACATTTGTACTTATCAGCCTCCCAAAATCACTAATTTGCTTCTGAAAATTCATATGGCATCTTTTCTGTCTCTTTCTGATCCAGATGAACTCTACAACAGCATGTGTCAAATTGGTTTTTGTGTTTTGCTGCCTTTCAGTCTCTAATGTAAAGTCAATAACCATTTTGAAAAAGCTGAACTTAAGCGATTTTTATGAAGTATTTACCATCTAAACACATTTTGCATAATCTTGCTGCTACAAAATCAGCTAATTAAAATACTTAGCTATTATTCTGTGTTAAGGCCACTTACATTATCACACAGGAGGCTCTTATTTTTGGTGCCTGTTGCATAACAGTCACAGGGTTTGCAAACATCAATGGCTGAAAGATCTGCACCTGCTTGTCTGTAATGGAAATCTTTGCACAGCTCACAGTTTCTTCCTGCATGAAGGAAAGGTTATGCATTATGGCTTCCAATTCATTAAAATTAGCTGTATAATTCAAAATTAAAGACTCTATTCCTTTGAGAGAATTCTATAATTTTCAGGACGTCCATTTTAATGCACCTTTCATCTCTACCTGCCAATTTAGTGATCCAGAGCATATGAAACAATGAACCTGTTACAAACTATGTTTTACTCCATTAAACTTCCATCTGTTATATAATACCACACTTTTATAAAAGCTGTGCCATGCGAATGCCTATACATTTTTTGGAAAAATTACTGTTGAACCTGAAACTTTCCTTTCTTCCCTCAGCTAGACAAAGCCAAGAAACTGAAATAGAAGAGAACTATAAGAAAGTATTCAAAAAACACTACTTCCATAGCATATGAACATTTACTCAATAAGCAAGAATTTGATGTTACAGCAAAAATTGACAATACTTTTATACGTTATCTGTTAAACTGGGTTGATTAAAAGGACTTGATATTCTGGATTAAAATGCTCTAGCACATATAATGGAAACAGCTTTAAAACTATACACTGTCACTGTCTGTTGAGACATCTTCTGCATGGAAGATTTTATACAAGACAAAAAAAGACCAAAGTTTAGCAGTATTTTCCTGCAGCTTAAATATTGACACAATTGTAACTAGTACACTACCTGGATACTTTAAAAATACATATACATAATAATATTCTGAGATGTCAGCCATTGAACATTAGTAATTTCAGCTGATAGAAAACTTACCAAGAAAGTAAGTGCAGAACAAACACTGCATTCTCTTTTATGACTTACCTGCTGTGTTGTGCTGACAGTTATCACATATTCCCCCACCGCCCCTGTAGTATTCCTGAGGAAAAGGGTCCATCGTTAAGTCATAGTGGCAGCTTACTGCATGGCTGTAACACTGACAGGGTTTGCAATTATAGGCATGAACTTGGTCACCTGGACGAAAAGGCTTGTCGTTATACAATGGCAAACAGCGATCACACTGAAATTAAAAAACAAAAAACAAAACAAGAATACTGCTTTATACTGGTAAGAAAATTTTTATACTCTCTGTATTCATATTTTGTTTTATATGCTTTTCCTCCATTTAAATAATAGAAAAAAATGGTACTTTACCTTTTCAAATGAACAGGAAGTGAAAGAGTATACAGGGAAATAACTTTTTCTTCAATTCTATTACTTTAACAACAAATTAAGATCAATGGAGATAGAGAGAAGAATGAAATTATAAGTATTCAGATACTCAGCACAGGCTGAAGACCTGGGATTCAAATTTAATTTAAACTCTAAAGATACAAAATATTGCCTATCAGGTTTAAGGTACAAGAGATATATTTACTTACTGCATCCATTTGGAGGCATTTTAAATAATGTCCATTGTTATACTTTTATAAAGATACAGATACCATTTTACCTTTTGGATGAAACAAAAATCCTACTATGCCCAAATATGTGGTGGATCATGCTGTACAGAGTCTCTGAAATGACAGCACTCCTTAATGTGCATTTATCTTACGAAATTTCAAAGTTTTAAAAAAAGAAAATCCCTACACATATCAACTTATATTTGAAATATGACATCAATGGAATAGGAGGAAACCAGACTCATTGTTTAAATAAAAACCCAAAACCATCTTTTTCTCAGTTCTTTTCTTTTCAAAATTATTCAGATAAAATACAAAAAAAAAAAAATCAGATAAAAAACAAAGACTAATGAAATTCAACTACTTAATTAATTTAAATCCAACCAAAAAAAAATGAGTCTAAGTAGTCCAGGAGCAACTCCAAAGTTCAGTTTTTATTTAGATGAATTGCATGAATTCACAGTATTACCTTCTAAGCCGAGCTGCGTGAATAATATGAACTGGGAATAATCTTCTGTAAAAGACTCTACAAGGCTTTAAGGAGAAGATTTATTATGCTTATTGGTACATCAAGAACTAAAAACAAACTGGATTTTTTTAAAGCATTTTGAACAATTACATTCTATTTATGCTGAACAACCCAAATAGTCTTTGCAGAATTGGCTCAAATAATTGTAAATGTTGACACAGGAGAAATATTTGTTTGTAATAAATTTTGTAATGTAACTGGTATTACTAAAAATCCATTCTCCATCCATATTGGTGCTTTGCTGGATCTTAGAAACAAAATATATTACAATTATTATTTCCATCTTTCAGAAACAGTCTAAGAGAAGTTTCTAAAAGAAACAGAGAGAGAAAAAGAACAGGTTTCAGGATGAAAAGTAGCAAGCCTTCACTTCAGACATTGAACCCTGACCTTTGTTTACAGAAGAAGCACTACCTAATCATGATTACCCCAGTTTCAGTGCACCAGCAGGAATGCCTTGGCTGTAACTGTTACACAAGGTTCACAGCTGAACTCCTTTCAAGTCCTTCCCTCATTCGCATCCACCATTCCTCTCTCATCACTCCCTCTTGGCTGTACATTGAGGAAAATCAGCATTATGCAGCATCAGCAGCTAAAGATGAATGTTCATTCAGGCATCATATAACTTAGAAGTACAAGAAAGAAACCTGACCTCCCAGACAAACCGTCCCACTGCTGTAGCTTCCTCATCCCAGTATGTCAATGGAAACGCATCTTCCATGATAGGAAAACAGAGTACAGAAACAGCTACCAACCTGGCAAACCAGAATTTCCATTTATGCATGGCTAGCCTCATAGATGCTGACAGAATTCATAATTTCATTTCAGATCTAATCTTAGATCAGTTACACATGCACACCTGTGTTTACACCTATTGATAAAACACACTAGTAGTAAGAAATCATAGCAAAAAAAGGCATTTGATTACATAGTGTGAAAGCTATGTATATTTTTTGGCTTTTAAATGGCAGTCATTCAAAATTGTCAATGATTGTCAAACATGCACTGTTCTAGAAATGTGCACTGGACCCCTGCCTCATCCTGTTGAGTTTGCCACACCTTTATTAGAAGAAGAACTGCATTTAACTTTCAGACCTGCTGCATTTAACTTTCAGTTTTGGCAGAAAAATGATGAACATATGGTAATCCTGAGGTTTTCATTCACCAAATTTAAACTTGGGATTTTTGAAAACATAATTATTGAGGTCTTCAAAGGTATCTAGAGAATTCAGATTTCCATTCTTGGTTATTATAAATGAAATGGATAGGTAAATTCCCCACAAAAGCCTTCGACAAATCTGAAAATGTTCCAGAGGCAGAGTAACAAAGAATGCTAATTCTTGACAATACATTCCTTTCTCCATGAGATAACAGTATAAGAAACACAAACACGCTGATGTCCTCTCTCCCTGCTGCATTTAGGCCCTTCAGGAAACGTTAAATATATGGCTTGGTCCGTGGACAGTAACAAACGTGTCCTCTTGATATATAGTGTCTCAGCTGCTCTCCGTCTATGACAACTGAAACAGTTTTCTGAGAAAATATATTACATGAAGCCAGATGGTCAAAATACCTAGCCTATTTTGGCCCAATTCATTAGTTTATAATTACGATTAAAAACTTATTTTTACTAATGAATTCAGGATTTTTGAATAATTTTATGATTAAAAACTTATTTATCAAAATTTCTGAATCCAGAACATTTATGGAAAGATCACCAGAGACTTTAGTCTGAGCATAAACATGCCAATTTCCTTATTGATCACTATGAATGCGGAGGACAGTACCTACAAAGAAATATTCAACAAATAATGAAGTACTTCAGAAGGCAACAGTAACAGTACTTCAAGACTTGCAATAAGTTGTGATTAATTAGCTCCTTCTACCCTACCAAAAGTGTTCTACCCTGCTGCTTGCCTCTGGGTGGCATTTTATTTTTTTATGCTATGTTACGTAGAATTTATTCCATTTGATTTTTCTCTGTTCTGCGTAGTACATACCATCTCATATCTGTCAAAATCCTGTTGCAATAACCAATAGACATACATATATAGCTATAATACATAAGTTATACATAAATGTCTATATGTCATTGACTATACATATAGATTTAAAAGTCTGCTGATGTGAGATATTATATCAAGATAACACCATCTTCTCAGACCCTTTCAAATACTGCCTTGTCATTGAAAAACACCATTATGTATATTGCCCATCCATGCCTATTAAGCTGCCCTGTAAGTGTTCACTATAATAGAAGAGCTAATGATAATTTTTTTTCCTACAAGATCCCAGACTGGGTCCCAAATGGACGGTATACTTTCACTGTTTAGCTTCATTAGTCAAACAAATATGGGTTCTAGGCTATATTTATTCCAGAGTAGCTTAGCCCTGCTCTGAAGACAGTCTCCTTAATTTCCTCATGGCTTTTCTACAGTATCCTCATTACAGCATTTGACTATTTGTCAAGACTGCATGTTAGACAGAGCTTTGAGCTATATCTGTTTCTTGCGAACCCTCCAAAGAAAACCAAATAGCTTTTAAATTCAAAAAGCCAGGTTTTATTAGGAAAAAAATATGTCTAGAACACTCCAAGTAACTCTAAGCGACTATGAAAAACAGAAAAAAAAAGAATGTCACATGGTTTTAGAAACTAAACACAGTCTATAGCAGATGGTTTATAAGTATCATATGCAAAATAATATTCTGCTAAAAGACATTATAGTTGCTTTGCAAAGACAAAATGACATACAAAGAACTGGACTGACAAAGAACATAAGATCTGCCATTTTGTACACCAAATTCTGATAATGAGACAACTGAGATCTCTTAAACACTGCTATAGATGCTGTCAGGCAGCATAAGATATATTTCTGCTAAAGTCCTCTTTCATTTGTGCTTTCTTTGGAGAAGTTACAAGAAGCCACACTAAGTCCAAAAAAATCAAAACATATGCATTCTGCATTCTGTTCAGTAAATTAAAACATGCTTTAAGTGTCTGGGAATAAAATTCAAAGCTATTTTCAAAGCAGGCATCCCCTCCATCTAGTTTTCATTTGGACCCCAACCTCATAGGACTTTTATGAAGAAAGAGAGGAAGAGATGTTTTGTAGCTGATGAGAATTTGGTACACATTCCCTTTTACACAAGTTCTGGCTTGCTTAGGATATTCAACTGCAGGTAAGAGATCTGTGCTTATTTTACCCTCTGTCTGATTTGGAATAAAGCTTTGAAGTCCATTCTCCTATAACATTAAAGAGTGTTGTAGCTACAGTTCATTAGGTATTCTAGGGTTAAATTCTCTCTTTTAAGGAAGCTGTTGCACAGGATTTTTTTAATAATACTTTTAATGGGGTAACAGAGGAAAAAAACCAGTGAGAGTGGCCAATCACTTTGTCACTCATATTCAATCTGGGGAAAAAAAATCAGATAAATTCAACAGATACATGTGGCGCTATAAGTTACAAGAGCTACTCTCAATAACAGTGAAACACTAGTCCAGTTTTCTCTTACTTTCTCTACACATTAAAAGAAGTAAATACCCTGGGCTGTGGCAAAGCCCCTGAAAACCATTCTCAGACTAAAACAGCCTTCCTAACTTTCTCTACACATTAAAAGAAGTAAATACCCTGGGCTGTGGCAAAGCCCTGAAAACCATTCTCAGACTAAAACAGCGTTCCTAACTTCTGTTATGTAACACTGACAATCATAATGCTAGCTGCCATCTGACTCTCACCTCATACCTATTATTAAGTAAAAATTACAACCATCAGATCAAAAGGTGCAAGTTATAATGACCTCACAATTCCTTTGGCATGTCAACATTTGTGGACTAGATCACATGAGGCACCGGAGACAACAACAAGCTCTTTCACTATTTCAGTAATGCTGGTACACAGGTTGCTTTAGAAGCCTGATCTTTGAATTGTGAAATTACGCCAGTATTCCAAGCATGGATTCATGGACAAACCCCTGACTTCCACAGACACGTCAAAAATTATTCAAGATTTTCAGGGATGCACTGTTCTAGATGCCTTTACGCTTGCCGTTTTCTAAAGTTTCAGTCAACCATTCGTCAGCTTGATTTCTTTCGTATTTACTCTGATAAAACCAGCTTCCTCCAAGGCCCATCCCTGGATACACAAATCATGACATAGAACTTACCAAAAAGCCTATGACTGCAAGCTAGAAATCTTTGTCATTAAGTGAATGACCACTTACTATAGCTAATGTTTACAGTTCTTCAGATGGTGTGTATCCTTAATTCCAATATTTAACATGATGATACAGATTGTCCTTTAACTAAGATTTAACTAGATTCTTCTATAACACAAAAAGGCTTATTTATCTAGTTCTTGATATATCAACAATGCCACATCCAGTTTCAGACAGCAGATGTTTAAGAGCATTACTTATTTATACTGAAAACTCTGAAAACTTCAAGCCATTACTGCATGCAATCATTCTCACACTTCCTTTCATACCCTCTCGTGCACATATCAGAGTTGCTTTGATTTCTTTTAATTTCTATTTTCTCTTAGTATTATTCCTATAGTTATTTGTATTTATTTCGCCATTACATTTTTGTCTAAAGTTCTGTATGACTAATTTAAAGAAGTTTCTCTGCTGTAAGGTAAGGCTGATGTGATAGATGCTCTTGTTTTTTCATGGGTCATTTCCAATTTTTCATGTGACATCATGAAAAGTTTTTTCAATATATTACTCTTGTTTATAAATTGGTCTTTGTATAAAATGTTTCCAAGATCAGAACTCTACTCTTCATGCCTCAGTTTCCATTTGTATAAAACATAGCCATTTCCCAAACTAATAAACATGGCATTTACAGAACAAATTGTAAATGAATAAGCTGAACTTTTTTTTCATCAGATGAGACACATGCTCTTTGAGGATTTATTATTTCTTCTTTTTTAACCTGGCCCCTCGACATCTGCAAGTCATTCTTAGGGGCTCCCTTCTTCTATCATCCCAGTCCTATCTATATATTTCTTCATCAAAACAGAACTCTCTTTAAAAAAACACAAAGAAATTCCATTTGGGATGTCAAATTTCGTAACATGGTGACACAAATGATTAAATTAAGATTTCCATTTGTAATGAATTATGCAATTTTCAGCTTAGTATTCCTTTGCTGCACAACAGCTATCCAGATGTACACATCAGATAAATGCAAACTTTTAGCTCTAATTTTAGCTGTATCAAATGACAAGGACATACTCTGCCATATGCTAAGAGCTTGTCAGGGAATCTCAGATTTCTGGTCCAAGATGGTCAACAAAAATAATCTTCTTCTACTCTTTCAGTTGTGGTGACTCACTCACTACTAGCAGAGGCACGAGCTAAGTGCTCTTTGGTCACAGCACAATTTTGACTCACAAATAATGTGTATATATTTGGAAAGTTCCTTCATCAAATGCTTAACTGACATCCAAAATAAAAAAAAAAAACAGATGTCTAGTTCATTGGATTGGGAGCCTCAGAACCACAAGTGTAATTCTATAAAACAGAATTTTATAAAAACCAGTGACAGATAAAAATCAGGATGGATTCTGGTTTGGTCTTTAAGTGTTTACCTTAGAAAAATCAAAACCTTTAAGCTGTTTGGATTTCATGTAAATCCCTGGTAGAATTCAAAGTAGTTAGTGATATATTTGCAAATATTACTTCTGTTTTATTTTACCTTTAGCAGATATAGACATCGTCATTAAAGAATGAGAAAAATATAATTAAACAACATCCTTATTCTCCTCCAAATGAATATGACTAATTCAAGCATTTCAATTACAGTTACAATGCACATACACCAAATCAAAAATGTGAAACTTACTTAATGGAGCAAGCCATTAACATTGACAGAAAATATCTGATAAGGCAGATACATCATTAAAATGTATTTGGTTTGTTTTCACACAGTACCACAAGTCTTGCAAGAGTGCTTGGTGAACTTCCAGATCTTATTAAATATTTATAATTAATCCCTACAAAGTAACATTTCACAATGTGTGTTCTCATTAAAGGGACATTGTCAAATTGAATTTTTTTTCTAAGTTGATGCATCTAAAAAGTTCAATTTTCTGTTCAAATACCATTTAGACAGTAGGTTATATTTCTTTCTTAAAAAAAACAGAAAACTAAGATCCTGTACTTAATTTTCAAACACCTTTCACATGATTCTAAGCACAACAGCAAATGTACTCAGGTTAATGCTTTTTGCCCCCTAACTTTTACATTTACGCACACACTGGTTGCTTTTTGATGCCAGGTTAGTTTCAGCTTTGCCATTCCTGTTGCTTTTATGTAACCCTTTCTTAATTTTTATAAAATGTATTTCCACCAGACATAAATGTAGCAAGGAACACAACATTTATTCATGACAGAAATCTAACATTCAGTGAGATTGTGGGATTGATTCCTTTGATGTAACTCATTCCTCCTTAACCTCAACTTCATAATTCTTTATTTTTGAGATGAATAATTATCAATAATAATTTTGGTGGAAACACTGAAATGTCTTCAGTTAAAATATTCTCAAGCTTTAGCAGTCAACACAGCAAGTTCAGAATTTGAACATGGGATTTTAAAGTTGACACTATCTTGGAATTACTACTGTGTAGCAATATATTTGTTCTGCTTTAACTTGGAAACGTGTGGCAAGCCCACACACATCAAACCCACTAATTTTTCAGATTTCACAGTTTCATCATACTGTAATGCAGACTATGATGAACCACCAGGTTCAGAGCTCAGTCTCAAAGCTAGCATTTCTCAATGGCAAGTGGTTTTATGCCATGGCAGAGAAAAAGTACCTTCCCCAATTCACAAAAGTGCAATATAATTACTGCAAACCATATGAGGTGCCCTAAGGCTAGCATTTGCAGAAATACATAGTGATAAAGACTATACCATAGTTCAATTAACTTCAGTTGAAGTTTACAAATTTATAAATATGATATAATTCAAAATATGATATATTTTTCAAAACATGCACATATTTGGGAAGAAAATTCAAGTGAAAATATTTTGCCAAAGGAAAAGCTCCTAGACTGTCACAAGCAATTCAATATAATCTTGCAGTTTGCCTTTGCATTTGATATAGATGACACAAATATGCAATGTCCTGCCCCAGCTTTGTACTTGCAAAATGATAAGGAAAACATGCTTCAGGTACGTATTTCTTAGGACATTAAACATGAAATTATTAACGCACCTCATAAAAAGCAGGAGGAAAGGTAATTCTCCTAATTCTTCAATCAAATAAGGCCGGCTGGTATGGTCATTCCCCTCATCAGCACTTGCAATATCCACATCTGAGCAATCAAGCTCCTGGTACTTCGATTCCTTTCCTCTCTCATACACACCATCCCTCTCTCCACCCACAACTACAGCATATTTTTATGTCTTTCCAGGTCCCAAGAGCAACTCGCCTCTTGGGCATCTCATCTACAGACAGAAGCTTTTCTGCAGGAAAGCTTTCTCAATTCACATATCACAGTTCTGTTTTTGCTAAGTTGCATGTGAAAATCTTCCATGGAAACCAAAGATTATATAATTTACACTTACATTATTAATATTAATAGTAGATAACCTTCCTTCTGCGAGGTAAGCCACTTTGCTGCAAGAAGCAAGTACAAACTTGACCATTATTCTAAGATGTCTATATATTTCTCTAGAAGACTGCGACTTTTAGTGAAAATCTGCATCTTGGTTTGCCCCAGGACAAGAAATTACTAAGCTAGGAGGAAAATTATAATTTTGCAACTTGGTAAGTTTTACCTACACATTGTACCTCATAAAGTCCCTCTTAACTGAAAAACGTTGTTATTAAGAGCAGATCCTACTATATACAGATCCTTTTGCTATTTGCTACAGTAGGTACAGCCATAATCTTTACTGGGTGCTGACAGTCTAAGTTCAGATTTGCATCTGTTTTTTTGCAAACTGACATATTCTTATAACAAGAAACCAAATCTCTGATCTCAGCACTCCTGAATTCTGTGATGGAATGGTTTTGGGGCAAAGGAGGTGGTCTTTTATTTAATACCAAGTCTACACATAGAAAATATCCTTACAAAAGTGAGAACAACACTAGCATGCATACACACATGCTTCCTCAGATATAAAATCCCAGTTTTGAGCCTGTTTGTTGGTAAGAGAAGTAGATAGACAAAGGAGAGACTCACATTATTTCCTTCTGTATAGCTTTCCTTGAAGCACAGGCACCTGTACAGTTCCAAAGCTGTGTCACAATTATCAGCATGGCCATGACAATTACACCTGAAAGAAAAAGAGGTAGTGAAGAAAACAAAAAAATATGGAAACATATCTCTGCAGCAATATACATCATCAACATGAAGACAATTTGTGTTTTATTGCAAACATAGCCTGGTTCTTTATTAAGAACAAATAAAAAGACAGAAGAGAATGTTCTTAAGTGCAGTAACCTACAAAAGACTTCTCCATTCAACATACCTGTAACTATCAGAAACTGCTTTTCAAGGTAATAAAAAAGAGCAGGTATTAGAGCTTATGCAATAGTGAACAAGATTTCAGTACACACTACACACATGTAAAAATTAAAGAAATGGTTATTATTCAACAATATTTAGCTTTACAGTGTGGCTACAGTTTTTCAAGAAATCTGTATCTGTGTCTAATTTAATCATACAGTTTAATCCATTTAGACCTCAGCTAAAATGTTCAGTTCTTATTAAAATAAAATCTTTGTAGAGCATTAGCCTAGACAATAACCACTACCTAGCCAATAACCCACTACACCTGAAGGTCTTCTCTTCTGGAGGTATGGCATAGCTTTGCAGACTACAATTGAAATGATTTTTCTGTTATATAGTCATCAAGACTGTAGTTGCTTTAGTAAAAACATCATCATAACACATCCAAATCATTAATCAAAACATACTAGTAGTGTAGAAAATAAGTTTAAGGTAAATGTGACCTCTGATAGGGTGCTTCCTCTCAAAATGAGATCTTAACTACCAAAATAATTTCAGAAATAATACTTATTAACAAAAATCTGCACCATATGCTTCTTGGAGACTAGTTCATTGCTAAATTTGCATATTTACAGGACATAATTAGTCCTTTCACAAGACAGGACACTTATCATATACAATAAAGTTGTCAGTCACAGATAATGTAACACTTTTACTGACAGCTGCCCAGTTTTAAATGGAAAACTGCAGCCTAAAACAAAGAATGAGCTCTGCATTAAGCCTGTTAAAATTGCCATGTCTGGGAATCTATAATGAAACTTGGAAGAGCTACCGAAGTAAAGCATAAGCTGTGGTTTCAATCATAAGCCTTTGCTTAGAGGCACTGGTAATTCCAAGGAAAGGATTGCTTTTGACAGATTTGTGTAATAAGTATAATTAATTTTAAAATAACATGTGAGAAAATGTTAAAAAAAAAAAAAAGAAGAAATTACACCAATCATTTCAAACTTAATGCACTGCTTCAGACAAAATTCCTTTCTCATTCATAAATGCAAAAACAGAATAACTGCATTAATTTTTAGGCAGGTAATTATATACTTTGCACAGTTTTAGCAGTTGGAGGTAGTGATGGGTGGGGTGGGGGAAGAATTCCAATAACACCTACCTTCCACTGACTGTGATTTCATTAACTCCATAGTATCTATGTCTGAAATTTACCCAAGGCTCATTTGTATGATACTGGCCATGGAGATGAATCCTCACTTGTGTAGCTTTTACAAATTCTTGGAGAGATGGAGTATTATAAAAATCATTGTAACCAGGCCGGTGATTTGGTTCCGGTGTAAGAATACTAAAAGTTAGATTTCCACGGGAGTATGGAGTAAAGCTGTTTAAATAAAGAAGAGGAAGACAAATGAAAACCAAAATGTCATCTATTTTACATATTATTCTCAGAGAGGGTCTCCATTAAGCTGTACAGTTTTTTGTGGTTTCTAAGGAAAATTTTTAGATTAGTGGCTTCCCAATCACCAGAATTCAAACAGGGAAGAGAAAAAGATTCTCTCTATATGCCTGTTTTCCCCAAACTGCAATGCTCTTCTCCAAATCCTGAGTTTCCAATTAAAAGTACAGCCTCTAAAAGGCAAGTTCAAATTATGAATGAAGTGTAACTGATTCAGTGACATCCAGCCTAAATTTGCAAAACATCTACGCCTAATGACATAAAGAAATCATTTAAATAACTAAGATGATAATTCGCACGCCCACATGGTTAATTATTTCTCTGCTAAACACATACAGAAAACATACAGAAACAATCATATTTTGAATTCCAGAGTCACTGAACTCTTCTCATCTCATTTTGACAAGTGAGCAGAATTAGAAATACACTACCTCTCCAGTGAGTTTAGTGGAACTGAGTTCAGTGTAATGATGTAGGGTTCAGAGTACAGCTGTATACCTAAACCCTAGAAGCGGAAGCATAGTCCAGAACTCAAGCAAAGCCCAAGTAAGCAAGTACTATACAAACTGCTTGTTTGCCCATTTGGTATGAAGGACATCTCATATTGGTATATTTACTAGGCAGAGCTAAGCAATGAGCAGAACTTGCCTCTGCAGCAGGCAAAAATGCCTGCTTCTTTCCATATCTACACAGGCTCATTAAAAATATGCATCCACAGGAAGCCCTTGGCACTTGACATACAACATTCAAAAATGTATCTTCCTCACTTCAAAGTATTTCTGAGATTTTGAAAAAAAATTAGATTCTCATATAGATTTTAAAAAAGAACTAAAAAATACAAGAACCCTGATCCACAACAGGACCCACTGCTACATCAGACCCTTCTATCTTAGTGAAGAATCTTTGATTTTATTGTGTCCCTATACAGGCTCAATGTTTCACAGAAATTTCAGTGGAATACATCTGTATGTTTCTTCAGGTGATACTGTCCTTTCCTCAGAAAGAGAAATAAAACACAGTAATCAATATTTTTCTTTCACGACAGAGCACGCTGTAATGAAAACGTTAAGATTGGTATGAGTTGAATGAATGAGACTGTGTTGGTACGTAAGTACCAGAAGGAACAACAGAAGGACTGTAAAGCTGATAAGCAGGTCTTCAAGAACTTAGTGCACCTACATGCAGCTTCTCAGGACACCCATATCAGGGAAACAAAGGAAAGCTTAAAACAAGGCTCAGCCTTTATCCAGACTAAACAAAGACTCCAGCCTATGGTAAGGAATCAAGAAGTGAGTAAATCCTAACAACTGACAGAGGTGGGATAGGAGGGAGACAGACACTTTAATCACTTTCAGCTCCTAAAGGATACAAAAAAGCCCATTCAAAATGAGCATGTGGTCACCAAACAAAGAGCCAGGAGACAGGATAAGGATTTCCAACCCAGGGTCACCTGTCCTCCACGTCATTCCAAGAGTCCTGGCCCACACCACCAGGACGCAAGCACGCTGGTGTCTAAATCCTGCACAGACAACTTGAACACGTGCCTTGCTGCTTACAAGTCTGTGGCTACGAGACTGAAGCTGGTTTTGTTTTAAAATGAAACCACGTCCCCTCCTATAAAGGTCTCAGCATTACGCTCTGCTACACTGTTGCCACAATGTTGCAACATTATCCCTTACAGTAACTCCTCTTTGACTATACAGAAGAGTGACCATTACAAGGTATGTTTCTCATCCTTTAAACAAAGCTTTCTGTACCTCGGCTGTACCCAAAATCATGCATTCATATCACTTCCTATCATTATTTATGTCAGGTAATTGATGGGGAGAAACAGTACCACTTACACAACATTTATGGAAACAGTTCACACTTCACTCCTGAGATCATCTTAGAAAATACACAGATCATACTTCTGGACTGAAGTCCAATGAGTTCAAATCTAATTTGGGTCATTTATCCAAAAACATTTGGCTTACTTAAAAATCTCCCTTTTCCTCTACCCTCTGCTCCAAGGATCAGCAATAAAGTTCATAGCTCTTTGTGAAAACTGGTGTAACACAGACGACCTTATGCTATTTTCCTTAGACTACTCCATTCTTAGAGAACGGACAAAGATGCTGACACCTGAAAAGTCTTAGTGAGGTAGCAGAAGTGAAACAGCGAAAAAAGCAAAATGCCTACAGCACCTGGTATTGTATTTTCTGACCGACTTCCAGCCAAGTAATAAACAAGCCTAATGCTGACTGGCATCTGAAATCAGGCAAGCGGTGGTGCATTTGAATAAATACTGCTATATATAAACATGTGTGCACGCCTGTATTTACATATATATATATATGTGTGTGTGTGTGTGTGTGTGTGTGTGTGTGTGTGCGTGCATGTGTGTATGCGTGTATGCCTGTGTGTGTGTGTATATATAATTTAAACATGCTAGCTGCCTAGTAACATGGCTTGCAACACATTTCTGAGAGGTAAGGCTCTTTCCCCCCCCACCCCCTTCCCTGCCAAGTTTTATTTTGGTTCTCACTTAGCAAGATTAAAAAGCTTCAAGATAAAATTTTCAACCCATTTCTTATGTGTTTTTCACAATCCACAATAAGGTTGAATGATTAGGTTTATTAAGTTTGCCCTCTCTGGGTCACGCATTACTACAAGAGAGATCTATACTCTGGAACAAGTTGCACTCTTGGAGATCAGAAGGAATACTTTCATAATCACTGGATAGTTAACTCTAACACTATTGCAAATAAATAGTCCCACAACACATGAACATACAAAATTTCAAAAGTCTAGCTGAAAAATAACAGAAATCAATTGTGTCAGGTTCCTCAATGTTTGAAATCTGATAAAAATGACAGATCACCTTTTGGAATTCTTCAACAGAAAGGTCAAATTTTGGATCTTCTACATACTAAGCAGCTCATGATAAACGAGTATACCAAATTAAAAGATCCTGTCTCAGTGGGGCATGAAAATGAATTGTGTTAGGACATTACCTGTTCAAAGCATCTGTATTATGCAGATACAAACCAGCTCATACCTAGGAAGTTGGAGACAGTTGACAGAGTCCGGTTTCTCCAGAGATCCATTATTATCCATTCCAAAAATACTGCAGTTTTTAGCAAAATACTGCCAATCTTCCCAGTTCAGATCATTTCTTTTTTTTCTTTCAATTCTTACTGCTTCAGGGTGTGGGCTAAAGAACTGAAGTATAATATAGAATATCTACAAGAAGATAACAAATTTTGGAACAAATATTAAGCATGACTGCACTACAAAACAATGGCAATATAAATGTTTTGTTTTATTTCGATTTGACAATATAATCTTCTCCCACTCACAGACAGAAGAATTTTACTCCATGCATTCCAAATTAAAGACAAATAACTTTTTGTTAAACAAGCTCTTCCATTTCTCAGACATTATTACACAGCAACTGAACTGTTCCATCAGAATTCTTTACTTTTTCTGGAAAATCATTTGAAAACACACTAGATAGCTAAGTCCATGATTTGTCACAGTAACATTATTTTGGAAAAAAACGAGGGGCTTAGCTTTGTGTTGCCAAATATTTCATGAGTTCTTTGTCTGATAACAGTTTTTTTTGTTTTGTTTTTTTTAATATCCCTATTTTCTATTTGGAATCCAATCAAATACCTGTGTTGCAATGAAGAGGACTCCTCCCAAAATACTGCTTGGGGAAATGTGTATGCACCAAATAAACCAAGTCTTAGAACATCACAGATATTTGAATTCATTTTTAACTAACAGACCAATTCTTTCTTATGTAGCCAAAACCTCCTGTCATCATATTATGTCCCTTCTCCTCATTAATGACAAAAAAATCCAAAAAACAGTAAGCTAGACAGAATAAGCATCACTAGTATTTGAAACATGAGCTTGATTCTTTTCTGTCAAAATGTAAGGCATTTTGATAGCACCCCTATTGTGAATGCAGCCCCACTACTGATCTGTTCTTCCTTCCAAGGCCACCTGATACTCTTCGGCCCAACAGCTAAGTGTTAGGTTGCAATCTGGCCTCTGTTCAGAATCCTCTTGCCTGTTTATCATATTCTCCTCCCATACGCCTCAGGAAGTTAAACTACCATCTCCAGAACATCTAAACAACAGAAATCCCTTAGGACATGCCACTGTGCAGCAGACTTGTTAAATTCCATCTGACTGCAATCAGCTTTCTATCAGAGGTTATAATAAAAGCACCTCAGGTTTTAATAGAAATTAAAATTGAAGCTGAAATTTAGAAAAGTTGAGTTAAAAGACAGCAACTAGTTTCTAGATATTGATGTCATCATACAGGATCTTCACTCTAGTTTATGTAGTCCAGAATAGTGTTCGTAATACCAGCTAAGGCACATGAAAAGTTCTATAACAAAAATCATAATGCATTTGATCACTTTTCAGATTGTTTCATGCTCATAAAAAGTTTTCTTCCTAGCCCTGAAGGATAACATCTCAAAGCATAAAGTTTGAATTTCCTCAAACTTTAAATAAAATGTCTATTAATTCTCTTCCTAGTTTTGACTTAATAAATAGCAAATGTAATCTTTTCATTACCTGATACTGTCCATTTTGTAAATTTATCGTGATAGAAACACCATGATCCAGACCTGCAGTATTTGTAAATAGAGATGAAATCCAGGTGGTCCCAATGTCATCATCATTGATGTAATACAGCGGATGGGCCTCTGCATCCAGCCTCAGCACTCGGTCATTAGTGGTATCGTCTGCACCATTAGGGATGCAGTACCTTTGTATCAACGGGTGTACCCGGGGATGACTTCCGGGACAGCGGCACTCAGACTGGGTGTGCAGGTGAGGAAATTTTCCAGAGAATACTTCCAAAATGTCTCTGTCACAGCATATAAAAAAGCAATTACATACATGATAAAAAATGACAAGTGGTACTTTGTGCCTCTAGGTTAATAGATTAAACAAAATTTAGCTTAGACTACTCTAGAAACCCTATAGCCTTGTTTCATCGCACATAAACAAGCCAGTCAGCTAGGAATCTAGTCACCCAGGCTTCCTACTTAATCAGTGGTAATCAGCAGGCGTCCATGAAGAAGCATGCTGGAGTTGCTTTCATTGTTCCACAGACATCTATGGAGCCAAGGGCATACATGCTCCTTGCTTGGGTGCCTAAAGCTAGTTCGGAGGAATCCAGTGCCAGATGCAAAGAGGAAAACTCTGTCAATATTTTACTACAGCATTGTGCCTGACGCCAGTCACTGATCTGTATACTTTTCTTCAGCATACCACAGGACTGTCATATCGCCTGTAACCACAAAACTATTAGATGAGTTGAATGTCATGTTTGTCCTCAAATCTTCTAAGACCAGCTTGAAAAATGTCACCTTAAAAACTGTGTGTAAAAGTATTTTCACCTTTAGCTAACTTTAATAGAAATGTCCACTAAATTGGGCTACCCCAGTCTGTGGTCACCCTATTGAATTCTTACCGCTTATTTTAAAGCAATTGGGTTGCTTTAGTTCCCACTGACTTCATCAACCGAAACAAATAAGTAGATCAGCAGATGACATGCTCAGGTCACCTAAAACTAGTGTAAAAGAAGGATTTTGTGACCCTAGAAATTGCTGATTTTTATCAGTAATAATATATGCCTTGTATTTTTATTTAGCAAATAAATACTTGCTGGCTGCCACTACAAATTCTACAGAAACCAAACTTACAGAATTGCTGTAGACTAAAATTAGTTGATATGCAGACTAAGACTTTCATTCACAGTTTATCCCAGACACACATTTTGGAAAAAGTTATTTGTAGATACAAAACAACTACATCTATGAAACCATCGTTAGTTCACAACACTTTTTAAAATATCTTAGCTTTTAATTTTTAAACTATACTTATTTCACTAACTTAAACAGCAATCCAAAGGATTTGACAAGGATTCCTCTGAAGGAACATACAGCCATCATGATCTTCATCTAGCTTGGAACTCCGATTCATATTAATACTTTAAATTCACAGGAGATCAGTTCATTATAATGTCCTGCAGACAGCTGAGCTCCTAGGAAACTACTCTTCATCTTATTGAAAGACTATCATTAAGTAGCCTTAAGGTCTACGGTCACTAGTGTCGCTGAGCGTAGCCTACCCTGAAGCATCACACAGACAAATAGGACCTGACTACTTCTGGCCAGCTTGAACTGACTGGATTAATCCAGCATGAGCTGGATGACTAACAAAGGTAACATTTCTTTGTAACACACTAGGAAGGGTGGCTGGAGGGCGACAGAAAATGCAGTGGCAACAACTACATGGCCTTGGGGATGGAGGAAGTCAAAGCAATTATCCCAGGGCTACGTGGACCAAGCTAGAGAAGTCATTGGCAGCTTATGCCAACAATCTAATATAGAAAGCAATAAACAGTTAAGACAACAGCCCCTTGGCCAAGGGAAGGGGGGGACTGGAAAGGGTGTCAAGAATACCATACACGGATGCCTGACACCATGGAGAAGCCGAAGCCTGAGGAAATGAAATGCTAAGCATTGGAGCTGAGCTGTCAGCCACAAAGCAAGCATGCTGACCCATCGGAGCATCTGTTCTGCTCCCCTGGATCACTGGTTTCAGAGTGATCTAAACTGGACTGGTAGCGCTGAAGCTCTGATTTGTGTGTTGTGCATGTACATGTGTGTTTGCAGAACACACACACACACACATCCTGTCAAGCAAATAAACTCTGGATTACATGTCACCAAGAGGTGAGGATCTGTTCCAGCAGCCGCCTCACCCACCCAGCTGTCCCGCTGAGCCGGATGCAGCAGCTCGCCTCCCTCCCGCCTTCCTCTGCCCTTAGAGCAAGGCGCTTTCCTGTGAATGCTTCTGAGAAGGTGGGAGTAAAGACTGTGCTTGGCAGAGGAAGTGCAGTTTCTTACTGCAACCTATAACGGAGAGGTCTGCTTAACAGCAAACCTTGCTGTAGGGGAGAAACAATTTGTGATCACGACAACTCGCCGTAAGGCAAGCGCACAAGGATTCTGTTCAGCTTGAAACACTAGCAGAGCTCACATTCAAGAAGGAATAAGACCATACAGCAGGGGGGCTCTACCTGAAATGCTTTAAAGAAAGTGCCCACAGCCTACATGGAGCTCTGCGGAACCTTGGGAATCTCACCCAACTTATCAGCACACAGTATGACGCCAGAACAAGAAATCATGAGCTAATGTCATCTAACTAGCTTATAAGCATGGAAATCTAGCTACTGGATCTACTGCTAGAATACATACTGAGTCAGGTTATAACAGAGACAGCACTCTAACAAGGAAAGTGCACATTTATTATTTGAGTCTCAATACAAAAGAATAACACATTAAATTATTGAATTTTAACTCAAGTGTGTTTAGATTAGAGTCATGTTTGAAACCATGTCCAGTAAACTACATCACAAGCAATCATCTTTTAAAGAAGGCATGCGTAAAGCACCATACTTTGAGGAGTAAGTATATTGTTATGCATTCTTCCTCCTCATCACACTCCTATTTTCACAAAAATAAAGGTAATTTACCTGTTAGTAAGTGCCACTGGATAAAATCGAAAATCTTGCATTCTTCCAACAAATTGCTCTAAACCTAAGAAAATATACTATAAATAAATAATCGAATCGTACTGAGAAGAAAGCAGCTTTGCACTGCATGAGAGCACCTTTAATTCAGCACTCTCAGATCTCTCTTGCACAATTACCCCTTCTGGATGAAACCATCTTGGACCTCAACAAAACTATAGAGGGCAGTGACTTAATTTTTTGATAAAAAAGAATGATTTATAATAACTTTATAAGAACATTTTGTACCTATCTCTTTTCTGATTAGAGAGGTGGCACAAGGACCGGCTCATTAGACAGAAGTAATGAGCCAGTCCATGTGCCACCTCTAATTAGAGAAAAGATACAGTAGGTACAACTGTACCTATCAATTTATACAATAAAGATAAAAGGAATTTAAAAATATTCCTTTCCTTTATATACTTATAAAGTATCCAGTATTCAGAATCAGAATCAAAATAAAACACATTTCCAAATATGAGCTTTAGAAAATAGGATGCAGAAGATCTTTGTTGCCCAACAGCATAATAATGTTTACACATATAGCTATACTTAGGACTTGGCTTCAAAATCTTCATGTTCTCAAAGAGCGATACTCAATGTTCTTACACATACAGAGCCAAGGATTTGTGGAGAGCAACAAAACATCCTGTAGCACTTCTGCAGTGATCATGTCATACTGTAGTACATATAAAATTCTGGATGTAGTTAAAGGGTAACACTCTATCAGGCCCTCCTGGAGACCCAGCGACCCTCATTTTGCTAGTGGGTTTACAGGAGTATTAGTAGAACAGAAGAAAATCAAGAGTTGGAAGTCCTGAGTTCTATTCCTGACTCTGGAAAGTAGTCTAGGGGCCATGCATAATTCCATCTTGAAATAGTTTCACGTATTTACTCAGAAAAGCTAGGATATTAAATTAATGGAATGTGTTGCTTTAGAGACCAATATTCTGGAGAGTGCAGAAAATCTACTTACATTCAATAACGCATACAATAAATTATGTGCCTAGAGGACTATCTACCAAACACCTATCTTTCAGCCAATCTCTTGAGAAAGCTAATTTTACAATAGGATTTTTTTTTCAGAAATATATTATTTCCAAATACAGAAATACACTACTTCTCAACATATAGATAACTAAAAAATGACTCACACACACACTGATTTTAACCACAACGAGCACATCTTGTTTTTGAATATTCTGACTCATTCCACTAAAACACTACAAGATTTACCTGTGAAGCTCTGTCCAATTTGCAATATACCATCAGCATCAGTATCTGCAATTGTTCCCACAAGAATCCTTGAATCAAAAGCTGTACTGTCATCTTCCCAGCCGTTTAAGAAGAAACTAATTCTGTTGCGATGCACCTATAGAATCAATGTAAAGGGGCAAATATGTACTTCTTCATGCAATCATCTTGACTTCTGTACATGTTGCATCTATCACTGATTAACCATTAACATTACCTTGACCTACATGTGGCACATCTTTGTTTTTTGGTGTCTATTGAAAGTACTTACCTTTTTTTCTGTCCATTAGCAATCCAGGTAATAAGATCATCATTCAGATGTGTAGACTATGAAATTTCTATAGTGGCCAAACCAAAGAAGAATCTACAATACAATGATTGGTGGAGTGAGGGGGGAAGGAGAGGCAGAGGAAAGAGAGAAGGGTCTATTGCACAAGGTACAAGACTGGTTACAGTTACTTCACCACTTCAGGCCATGGGCACATGTTATAGCTGTCAGTGTTCTCATATACATCAGCTCATACAGGCCTTAAGGGACTAACTACCAGGCTTAGGATAACCAAACACAGTGCATTTCAGCCAGGCCTCTAACACCCCTCCAAAACACCTCCCTAACCCCAGCATGTTCCTTTTTACAAGGGCTGAAGGGAATGGTATAGGAACTGGCTACATCTGCTCTACAGCCCGTGGGTAATTGCCTTAGATTAAGAGACCTTTGGCTAGGAATATGCACTCCGTTGGCACTCCAGGGTACTGTTTTCTGCAGGCATTCCCTTCCCTGCCAATTCATTTTAAATTTGAGCTAACATTCATAGAAATACTTTATGGCATTCTCCCAGCTCCACAAAGTCACAAGATGCTGAGCTTTTACAAAGTACTGTTCTGCATTAAAAATCCTCATGTTTGGCTGGCATAAAACTAGAAAAGGTTTAATAATATGTAGCCACCTTCCAGCCTCACATTTTATGGAATCCAATAGTTTCATTTGAAAAATACAGGAGTACACAAAATGAAAACTGCAGTTTTCATTAATTTTCATCCTGCCTTATAGTCAGCTTCCCATTAGTGAAGTTAATTAGAAAAATTAAGATCAACTCGTTCAAGACTTTTGAACTCTATCAAGTACATAATACAAGTAATACAGCGAATAAACATCTTGCTTACTTCAGGAAGTGATTTATTTGCAAAAACTGAAATTTCTTGATTTTAACAATATTTAGCTGGCACAAGGCTTATTTAAAATGACAGCCTGGTAGCCTTCACATTTGGAAACGTTATTCTGTTGTTGTCAGTTTACAGAATGTTATTTCCATTTTGCAGAAAAGGTAATCACAAACTTAAATGTATGCTGGGTGAATCATGTCTACAGAGGCCAAGAAAAGCTAGAGTGCTTTAGCCTGTCTTGGTATCCATTCTAATCAAATCAAAATAAGGCCAGAATAATTGCCTCCATAAGAACAATGGATGTGCAAGGACAAACAGAAGGTTTACAAGCCAGGATATTTTGTTGCAAAGAGGAAGTCAGGACCTGAAAAAAAAAATTCAGTTTGAAAACCTCAACATAAGCATTCAAAATGTTATTCCACCAATAGTCTTTCAAATTTCAGACCAAGATAAACAGACACAATTATCTATAAATCTGAGTCCAGATGATCATCTGTGCCTCAGGCACTGAGTCTATCAGTATTTTAAGAAAGAAAATACGCAATGAGATGGAGGTTTTTTTTCCTTTAGGTTTCACAGGAGATTGTTCGGATGCATTCTTCTCCTTAAATTACATTTTCAAACATATATATGTATGCTGAGCTTTATTGCTGTTGTTTCCAGATTCAGTCAGTATTTCCCAAATTTAGACATGAAAATTTATTGCTCTTCCACTGATGGGAATTTGAAGGCTATTATCATAATTACTAAGCACTGAGATTTGTTCAAAAAGTTATTGCACATGAGTTTTACCACTCAAAATACATCTCTCTTCATTTTAAGTTAGCTTTTGCGTTCACACATCAATGACCTAAACACACAAAAAAATTTAGTTTTAATTCAAAGTCCTTTTAAACATATGACACCCTATTTGCAAGAGCCTAAGCATATGTGTATATGGTGGTTACATTGCATTTTTTTTTCAGCCTCACATTTTTTACAGCCTGTTACTGTCATTTGGTGTTCGACTGTTATCATCATAAAAGATACAGGCTTTTCTACTTTGTTATTTGTAGCATTATCTCATGTTTTACAACATCTTTGCGCAACATGCCCACACATGAAATATAACTAGTGAAAAGTTCTCCGTAGTATTAATGCATAAAAAAGAATGTGGTTCCATCTCTACTGTCTTTACCCAGGCAAAAGCTGATGAACAGCCAATTTTCCTTTATCACATTAGCACAGCCATGAGGGAAACACATTTGTTCTAGTCAGCTACACTAAAGATACTATTACCAATCTAACATATACATGTTTTATATCAGCAGTATTCTCAGAGTATGAGGGAGCCAACAATATATTAACACTAGCATGACAGTTTATTTAAGAAAAGAAAATTGTCTCTGTAGAGGGACAGAAGTTAGAAATGTATGGCTAAAGCTCAGTGTCACTGGTCTAATAAAGGTAATAATTCTTAAGCTTTCTTTATAGCAGGTAACACTCCTGTGGCAGCTCTGTCATATCATTCAAATAAAAATGTTGTCTTTTACAAGTTTATGTGTACCTTTATTTTTAGTCAGATATGAAGCATGTTCCAATTGCCTGTTTTCACCACAAACTTACGGCCTCGGCTGTAGCTCTCAAGGACCTGATCCTGCCTCCCTCCGTGGGAAGCAGAATGCTGGCCTTCCTGCATCCTTGTTAAAATCAGTGGGACTATTTATGGCTTAAGAGTGACAGAATTAGACCCTAAATGGTCAGGTATTTTTTACTTGTTGAAAATAGGTGATTAATGACAATTTTAAATCTCTCTCCAGCCTCTCCCCTCCCCCACCCACAATCTCTTTATATTAAATAGGATTTAGAATAGTTGGGTTTAATATAGCACATCCCCAAGGTAGCCCTAAGCACTTTACAATGCTGAATTGGATATCAGTAGTGCAGTGACTGTGTAAGGCAAAGGCAGCAGTCATTATGCATTTGGCAGTAGCTCAATGTAATGATCCCCCTGCTGGTTATTAAAGGGGGTATGAATATCTGACATGGGAGGAAAATGTAGGAGGGAAACCATGTGTGGTATAAAAAAAAATAATAAAAAAAAATATCCCAGAGGCTCTCCACTGTGGGAGGAGAGGAATGTCGCAAAGTTTGGTGTCAGTTTAGACTAAGCTAAATAAGAAGGCTGGCACCAAATCCGCTGTTTGATGTGGCTATTTAAGGTCTCCTGACCGTTAACGTCAAATTGCACACAATACCACAGAAAATGATGAATTTTACTGGTATCTAACTAGGACAACAGGATCATTCCCTCATTGTCTTTTATTAATAAAGTTCTATAGGAATTTGCCCCAAGACAGAAACAAGAGATGAGCTGGAGAGGGTCGCCTCACGGTTGTACGGAGCACAGGACCAGCAACCTGGGACGTTCGAGCTCTAATCCCAGCTCTGAAACTCTCCCTCCCTCTTGCGCTTCCCCATCTGTCAAATACTTAGCAAATCACCTCACAGGGAGGTAGCAAGGATTAGTTACTAAGATAAATTCACTCCGAGACTGCATTAGCTTCTGCCAATGCAGAGTCGAACACTGATTCCAAGCAATGAAAAATCTATTTGATGGTGAATGGAGATGGTGAAATTTAACCACAATATCTCTTCTAATTGTGCTCTTGCCACAATCCAGAACAGTTTCAATGATGAGGAGTGCAGGGGCAACTGAGGCAATAAGCAAGTTCATTCAAGGCATGCCAGATGAAGCTCTTACGGTTCTCAGCTACAACTAAATTGCCCGTTAGAGCCAGTAATACCAAATCCAAACACTTATCCTTCCTACCTAGGAAAAACTCCCTATCTTCACAACGGATCACAGTGGTTCAGAATGAAGGACACACTAAGGGATGAGCTACTATTCATAAAAGTTTAAAAGAGGCATTACAAGTATTTATTTTTTCATCTACAGATCTATGCTCTTCAGATCCCTACCCATGTAATAAAAAGAATGAAAGCTGACAAGAGTTCTGCCACTTGGTTTGGACCAGGCACAGCTGTAACAAAGTCAGTAATATCACACAGTAACTGCTAAGAGAACTTTCCAGGATATTGAAGTAGCCTATGTGGCAGAAAAAAAAATAAAAGCCACAACACACACAAAAAACCCACACAACACATCACAACCAAACTCTACAGTTAACTTCAGAGTGGTTGTACTGGCTAAGACTAAAGGTCTAACTGTGGTAAAATGCAGGTGCCCAGAGGAAAATACAGAAGCATGGTAAACACCTGTTTCTTCTCTTGGATACTGTGAACCTCAAACCACTAGCAGTTCAGCGACTTCTTCAGCTAGACATGGTTTATACATATTTAGCAACTTTCCCTGGATTTCTCTTCCATGAGTTTGTGTAGCTGTTCCATGGATGCAAAAACTGGCATCATCCAAAGGTACCCTGTAAAGGCACACTGTATAGATGGATTCAAGAATATGCATCTTTTTTTGGCCTTGAACTGCCAAGTTAGCTACAAGCATAATGATAACAACATATTTAGCATATCAATAAAAATACTCAAAATACTTGTCAAAAAACTCCTAATATTTCTTTTTTATTGACATGGAAGCAGGAAAAAAAACTTTAGCTTTCAAATAAATGAAACAAATGCATTGATTGCCCCCTCCCCCCCCCCTTTTTTTTTTTTAAGCTACACTGGCATTTTCCAAACCAAAGCCAATTTGGGGGAATATGGAGTCCCCAATCTACAAAGTTTGGGCTTTCAGGTAATAATACACTTACGTATATTACATGTGTGATATCTGGCACATTTATGCAACATGCACTTTGGGGGTTTTTTGGTTTTTTTTTTAAAAAGCACAGACATATTAATCATCCTTTCACTCAAATGTCCTGTTATACATATTGGGGCAACCGCACTTCCGCACTTATTTTAGTCTCTTCTTTTTAGAAGTGAATTACATCATTTCACCCAAAATAAATGAAGTCAAATCAGTGACTTTTCCTTGAGTGGATGCTGCTGATGCTTGCATCAGGAAGATTTTACATTAACAATTCTCTAATAATGCTCTAAATATTAGTACTTCCCACATACCTTGTCCAAAATTACTTCTAATAAATAAGATAGCAAGGAGAGACTTGGAAAAGATTCTTTAAGTTACATTAAACGATAATAAAAAAACCTAAATATATCATAGCAGCACTTAGGATCACTAATCAGAGATCAAAACTCCACTTGCACTAATTGACATATAAGATAGAGACTACCGCATCTCTCTATGTTTTAGAATGTCTCAAATGTTTTAGAATTTATAGTTACTATATATTTCAAAGACATACCTGTTGTTAATAAATACTAACAAGTGTAATGTTTCCCTTTAGGCTATTTTTTCCCTATCCTAATATTCAATGGCAGAGGAAAGACTTATGAAAATTTTACATATGCATTTAAGGGAGTTATCTCAAGACAACATTAATCTTTTCTACTGGTTAAATATACACTCTTTTTACTCTTTTATTTACCATAGCTTCTAGTAACCACGAAGTACAATTTAATCTTAAAGTTTTTTCTCATCACCCGTGGTTCTAACAACTAGATCACAATGTCTGGCAACACAGATGAAGAAACCAGATGGAATTTTCCCAGATTTACAGGTTGTACATGAGGAGTTGCACAAGAGAGAAAACTTTGGCACCAAAAAAAAAAAAAAAAAAAAAAAAAAAAATCTTTTCCAGTCAGTCAAGCCAAATGATACCAACCTTGGCCTATTAAGCTATCCAGCCAATTTCGTGATGGCAAACTCCTGAATTGTAACTTCAGTTGTTAAGGCTATTTATACCTTCAAAGAAAGTCTCAGATGGCAGGGGCAGGAATGATCAGCACATATAAAACAAGGACCAAAAATTCATCTTCAGATAAATACTAGGAAATGAAATGCATTCCATCACATGTAATGGACAGCACTATTTCCAAGACAGATAAAAATGTAGTTCAGGGATCTGTGATGTGTACTAGACAGTGAACAAGATTCTTGAAAATGTCACGTATCTACAAACTTAGAAAATATATATATATGTATATACACACACAATCTAAAAATAGCAATTGCAAACTCAGTTGCAAGTACAAGCTACATTTAAAAAATAAATGTAAACTAAAATAAAAAACCTGTTCTTCAGATATGCAAAAACAAGCATATTCTCCTCCAAACAACTGAGCATAAAATAAATTTTAACAAAACTTAAAACTGAATTAGTTTATCCTTTAAATAAGTTCCACTTGCACAGCAAGAAGTTTCTTGGCAACAGCAATAATTTTTTGAGGAGGAGCTATATACAACACAAAGAATTTCAAAGTGCTTTACAAACTGCAATTAGATATCTATATGATTTACCCATAAGACAGGAAAAGATGTTCCATTTATTTTCCAGACTCGGAAACTGAGAGAAACAGCAACGCTCCTTGCCTTCGCTTACCTGCTATAAAACCTTGAGTAACTCCACCAAACTCAATGAAGATATAGAGGCTTTGCAGAGATGTAAATGAAAGCAGAAGTTAGCATAAATGCTTTTCTCACTCATTCAGAAATTATGAGGAATCAGAAATTATGAGAAATCAGGAGACATTATGACTCTCCCACCTCGAAAATTACTACATGCTGCACACTTACAATTTTTTTTTTTTTTTTTTTTTTACCATCACTTAATTTGGTATGGTTCTTGTAAAAATTGCTTCCCAAACATAGCTTACTATCTGTTAAAACACACACACCCCCAAAAAAACACACACACACACCCCAAAAAAAAAAAAAAAAAAAAACAAAAAACACACAAGATTAGGAAAAAACATTTTTTGTCCTAAATGTTTTGCAGATTTATTACATTAAGAACTTTTTCAATGAGCTCACTCTACAGAAATATTCAGTATATTAACACATTTTCTCCCAAGGTGAGAAATCAGATTAAGGTTATGACCAAAATGACAGGCCTGTGGCTTCCTTGAATACTTTAATAGAATCAACAAATCAACAGTGGTCACTGATGACAACTGAGGAGGGACAAAAATAGATGGAAGGAGGGGAATTAGTGATGCTGCTATAATAGTCTAATCAGAAGCTTGAGCATAAAAATTTTTTTCACCTTCAATCTGTCTACATATGCTCATTCTCTCTGCTTATATAAAGATAGATGGTTTATTCTACCATTTTACCATTGAGGTGACATGTGGGTACACTCTTCTGCTCTGTGAAAGTAGCTGTGGAACAGAAGCATAACAGTTAAATGATATAGTAAGGGGGGTTTTTTGCATATCAAAGAGATAACACACACAGGGGTATGTATTTTGGTATTTTGTTGCATAGTGGCAAATCTTGCTGAAGCTGCAGCAAGAGGCTTCTACACACCTGTAGTATTTTGTAAACGAATGTCTACAAAGGGGAAGGGTCAATAATATGAACTTAAGCAACACAAAGTGGACGAATGGAGTTTTGGGAAAAGAAAACAGCATGAAAGCATTAGCACGAGTCCAAGTTTACTTTCAGATGTGATTCAAGAGCCTACAACCCCCCAGAAAAACATGGTCCCTTTTGCATATTATTAAAATCTAGGTGCCTATGTGCCTGCCCCTAAATTGATGCACCAGCAACAGCAGATAACATTCTACCACAATTCAACCTTTTTCTTCACTTAATAAATTGCATAATTTGCACATCTTCAGTAAAAATATCATCCTACTCAAAGGCTCCTTTCCTACACCCCAATTCTGCCTCCTTGCTTTTTATTTTTCTTACAGCATTATTTATTGATTCTATCTATTTTGCATAATACTTCTCATTTTTATTTCTTCTGTCTAGTTTGCTACTTCCAGTTTGCCTCTCATTTTTTTTACTTTGTATGTTTTCTGTTTAAAAAGAAATATGAAGACAAGTGGGAGCAGACTAATATTTTTCTCACACATATAAATACAAATGGGTAAGAAAAGAAAGGGTTTATCCCAGAATTCCTCTACTCCTCCCAAGCCTTCGGCTAATCTGCATGCCAGCCACTTGATGATCGCCTTAGAAGACAAGGAGCTGCAATCATTTCCAGAGCCTAAGCTACGCACCAGCGTTAAGATTCCACGCCACGCTCAACCGCTCCACACATCACTCACCATCACTGGTGTACAGCCTGCTCCTACCATCCTAGATGGCTTACCTCCCCCCTTACAACAAACCACGTGCAGTCTAAACTAAATTTAAAACCTTTGCCAAATGGATTATTCAAGAACAAGTGCTATAAGTACTATCGCACATTTTGGCAGTAACAACATTATTGCCAGGGATGTTTGGGCAGATGTCTTACATGCACCAAAATCCCTGTGCTCTTCTTTTCAGAGGCAAAGCTTACAACCCCAAGATAAAAAGAGTTCAGTTTTAGTCTTTTGCTCTTTGCATTTTAATTTTTTATTTGGAATGAAAATTGAGACAACACAGAGGGAACTTGGCAGATCTGAAGCTTGGCAAGAGATAATGAATTTATGTAGCAAACATACGAGAACAAGAGTATGTCATGAGAAATGTGTCTGGGACCTTGTTCTCATACAGACAGAAAAAGATGCTAATAACTATGTTAATGGGGGCAGAAGAATGGGGGGGAAGGGTGTAGAAATCAAAGAGCAATGTCCAGGAGGACAAGCCAGCTCAGATAACTCATCTGCGTAATACCTGACAGACAAATGACACCTTCTAAGGCAGTAAGAGAGCTTGTTGATGAGCCTGCCAATGAGCGCGGTGCTGTTTCAGTTAGAACTCCTGTCTCGTAATTTCAAATGCATTTCTCTTTCCATACTTATTAAGTAGTGGAGAGAAGGAAAATCACCTATATAGCCATTACAGTGTTTAAAACTTCATGTTGTTTTTAGATTACTTGCCAACTTTATTATAGAAAATGCAAAAAATACGCACATAATAAGACGACTTCTACCTACTACTGTTAAATGACTTCATTCACATGCCTAAATTCCTATGTTTACATATTTATCTCCTATGGTACCCTCACATGGCAAAAAAAAATAAGTATTCAAGCTATTAGAACTCTGCACCTCTAAGCAAAACCAAACATACTATCTCTCTGTATTTTGAGACCTGGAAGTAACTTGGCTGCAAACTTGCATTAAAACAATACCAGAAGAAAGAGGCAAGGTGCAACATCTAAGTAGCCTTCAATGTGATGTTTTTCACACATCTTTGGTACTCAGGCCAAATAGCATTTTACAGGAAGAAAGCAAGGAGGGCCTGAGCAATCCATTGAAACCAATGGGATTTTACCACTGAATTGAGTATCACCATGGTCAGGCATCTTCATTTCATTATTATTATTTTTAGAAGTGCATATGTTAGCATTCACGGTGAGGGGAGGCACCTTTATTTTCAGCCATTCACTCATATTTAAAGGGAAATCACACCAAGATCATTCTGGGCTACGATTCACTATCTAATTGCAGCCAGAAATACAAAATCAACTCTGCCCTCTCACCAAAGTTAAAACAAACATTTTCATTTATAAAGTTTTTATTTTTAATTAATTTGTATATGAATTCAAGGATGCTGCATTCCTCTTCTTCACAGAGAATGAGAAGCAAAAAATCTCTTTTGTCATCTATTCGAACTATCTAGGAAAATGACTTTCAGCTTTTTAAAATAGCGACTGAAGTTATAAATGAGTGGAAGTGGTATACACACAAACTCTTTTGCATTAAAGCATTGAATTTTACTTCAAAATCAGGGTGCTGCTTCAAGCTGACCAGAAACTTGAACCGGGAAATAATTTGAAATAAATTTATAAGTTTAATTCTTCCTCAGTATACTGTAAATGAAGTTCCAATGTACCTAAGTTCACCATAAACAAGATAAACTAGATCAGCGAATCAGAATATTTCAGGACAGTTACAAGATACCTTTCTTTACCAGACATACAGGGAACGTGCACACATATCTGTATTTGATGACACCATGCATAATCTTGTTGCAGAATCCAAACGATCTTAATTTTCACTAATGTAACAGGATTTAAGAACACCTATGTTGAACATATTTTCCTGCAGGCCAGCAAACTGGTAAAATATCAGGAAAACATTCCAAAAAGTGTACTGCTTCTTCATCTTTGTTTTCATCCTCTACTTTTTTCCTGCTTTTACTCTTGTTGTTAGACATTGGCAAACACTTTTCCAGGAGTTCTTAATAAGAAAAAATATCTTTGATTAATTGGCTTTTGAAGTTAAAACTGCCTAAATGGGAAAAACACACCATATTTTAAATATTGAAATTGAGTCACTGAAACACTGGAACGTTCTGTCCAGAGATAACAAGTGGACTGATAGTACTTCAGCTGCGAATTTATTTAAATGTAGACATACACATGCAGTATTAGGAAGGTAAAAACAGGATATGAAATAAACATAAGGCATCAACTCTAAGCTCACTGTCAAGAGTATACCTAGGCTTCTAACCACAGAGTTCAGCTGAAGGTAACTATCTGTCAAATGTAATCTGTGCAAGTGAACATGCTTAAGCTGGTGCTATGAATCAACCAAAATTGCTTTGGTCTTATTGACATTCAATTGCAAGAAGTTGCAGCTCATCCAGTCCAACAGACAGTCTGACAAACCAAGAGTGCTTCAGTGACAGAAAGCTTTAAATATAGATGCGACTATCATCACAATATACACAGAACAAAACTTCACGATCTCTCATACCATCTTCAGAAACTGGTCAGTCATTCATCAGCTGGCCACAATGCCATAAACCCACATGGTCATCCTCTGCCTGTTGCCAAATTCTGCCATTAACTATCAATGTGACTTTAAAAAAAGAATACAGATTGATTGACAGAAAAAAACAGACTGACTGACAGGAAAAGACTACTCCATCTTTTATCACTGTCCCATTAAACCCCTCTCTCAAATCCACTTCTTTTGTTATTACCATCTTTATTCTCCTTTTATAAATAAAATGCCGGATTCAAATTTATTCAATCTGTTTGCTTTAATCAAGGGCCAAATCTTCAGCTGGTATAAACTGACTTCAGCTTGCTCAGATTCAGACCTAAATTATGCTAAATGTACTGTCGTCCTCGCAGGTTTTCTTTACATCTTGAAACAAAATGTTTGATAAAGTTTGTTGGAGGAGGATGTTGGAGAGTAAAGTATCTTGCATATCAGGTCCCCAGAGGAGACCTGATCTATGTCCCAACCCTGCACAAAATAAAGGAAGACCATCTGCTACAATCTATATGTTTGTTTGACCCTTCTTTTTCAAGTGAGTTCTGCCATTTCAGTGCTAGATGCTCCAATGCAGCACAGTGTATTTTTCTAAATATCTTCCTATAGCCCCACCATCTAACAGAGCTGTTAGACCACCACATCTGCTTGCCCTTACCAGCTTGTGTAGCCTCATTCTGTCTCTCTCTATACAGTGAATTTCAAATCATCCTTGAGCTGCAGAAGGATAAAGGGCGTGTTGGAAAAGGAAATACACCGATTACATAAAATTTGCAACCATGTAGGGGCATACAGAACAAATATTTTTGGGGGGTGAGGGGGAAGCAGAGACTCACACCCATGCTCTGAGTGCTCCAACTAGTTCTGCCCATGCTCTGAGCAATCTAATACATATTAAAAAAAAAAAAAAAAAAAGCGAGAGAGAGAAGAACACAGACTTGGTGAAGAAACCTCATCAAGGGACCACAGTGACAGAACTGTCATAAAACAGAGTGGCTGGATAGGATAAAGGGACAGTAGAAGGACTGCTAAAGAACAGTGAAGGGGAAGGAAAAAGCATAGGGTCGGGAGGGGCAAGTTGTCTCTTTGCCTTTTCTTCTTTTGCCTCAGGCCCATATCGGCCTTTCCTTTTCTTGACTTAACTCGGATGAATTTTAATTGCAGCCTCTCTACGCGTTTCATACACTGTGTACTCTCCACTTGTGTGGAGTGGATTTCCCATTCATCACAGGATTGCAGGCAAAAATCCCAGGAGCATTTTGCTTTCCTTCAAAGTTAGCTTTGCTAAAATCAATAACTTTGGGGCTGCTTCCTCTGTGTCTAGTACATACTCTCACAACCATTTCAAATTTCATGATTTTATGATCATTTGATTCTGTGTCTTATCTCCACACAAAGATTTATATTTATATGCTTCCCCATGATAATAGTGACAATATTCTTATTGTGTAGACTGTTTAAAACACTGGATATAGGCAACAACCTTACAGTACCAGTGGAAACATGCTCTCATTTGTAGTTTTAACACAGTCAGTATCCTAACTGATCTCTAACGATCTCTCTTTCTACTGCTGCCTCCTAGATACCCCATCATTCTTCAAACGATCAAAGTTCTGGCGTTCTTAGTGACCCATTCTATATCTTAAGAAATACTTTCATTTGCTTGTTTTTTTTTTCTTTTTATGACCCACCTGCAAGGTTGTATGCAAACTATTGAACTTAGTTAAAAAAGAAAAAAAAAATTTCACCCACTGACTCAGTATCATCCCTCAACAATATTGTTACTTCTCTTCCAGCTTTATATTAGCTCTCTCTTCACTAAAACTCTGTATCTTGGCATTTTAAATCCCCCTTCATTTTCCTGGTTGTCTCTCTTATTCCAATAATATCTTTCTTATCCTTGAAAACATGTCACTCCAATTCAGCAGTCTTATTACATATGCTCCTAGCATTTGTATAAAAGATATTTAGCTTTTCTCTTTGCCCTTCTTTACTTTTCTTTCTCAGTATCTCCTGCAATGTTAATCCCTTCTCAACGGGAAATGGTTTTCCTTCAATCCAAGTCTTTCTCTTTGCACATAGCACCACTATTTCAGTTTGAATTCCCTGAAGAACAACATGAATTAAAAAAAGGGGGGAAGGAAGGGGAAGAGAAAGATGGAACCCTGGTGTGCTCCTGAAGCAATTAACTGTGTTCAAGAACAAGCTGCGTATTAATACAAATTTGACCTCAAACAGTGAAATGAGAAAGCAACTGGAACCCAGACTGGTCCAGAAGGTGTTTCAAAGACTTCAGACGAACTAATAGCTGTTTTACAAATAAAGCTTTCAAAATGTGACAATGCAAGTAACAGCAAGAAGCAGGATCTAAAATAACAATCATGGACGACATTAATTTTTTTGGACAAGGGTAATTTTAGTACTGAGAGACAACCTAGAAACTGAGAGATATAACCCACGCTGTCAATTATCTGAGAAAGGTGGCCAAGGATAAAGATCTACATGAAAAGAGATAATTTTTGAAATGGTCTGTATTTTTAAAGAATTAGTATTTAAACAAGTAAATATTGTTTTAAAATAAAAAACAGCCAGAGATTACTGATACTTCTGCCATAAAGGATGCATTCCAATTATGGAATGGAAATTTTCATTTAATCTCTTTTTGGCAAGTAGATCATCTGTATTTCATTAGTGTGAAATAATATTAAAACCTTTAAATGCAGCTCTGAAACTTTCTACACCAACCAGCATTGTACCAATGAGAAATACTGCTTATCACCTATGTCACAAGAGCTCTATCAATCTATTAATGATGCCTCAAAACAGAATTAACAAATTTGGGCAGGGCTGTGGGAGAGAAAACCAGAGAGCTCAAGATCGTAAATACAGATTCTGTTGAAAACTGAAATAATTAAGCTTTGCTCTAACTACTATTTTAACCATTGATCAATCTTTGTTCTTTTTACATGCAAAAGTGTAACAAGTGACTCTTGTGCTGCAAATGAGTTCCAAACAATAAAACATAATAACAGGATCCTAGTCATCAGATCTGAAAATACATGGAGGAAAACTGCTTTCTTGCTGCATAATGACTCTATTTTCCCCAAGTCACAGAACAAATCAGATCCAAGCTCCAATGATCACTATAGTAACATGAAAAGAGACAAGTATTAAGGATTCAACAAGCTGCTTTTTAGCAGCTAAAACAGTTACATAAAATAGACTTGCCAAAATTAATTGAAATAGAAAGGCCTGAAAGTACATTTTAGATAATCTCATAACAATGCACGTTTTCTCTCTGCCCCCTCCCCCATTTAAAACACAGCACAGCCACTGATTCTGAATTTTCCTGAACTACTTGTAATCATGTAAATTAGGAATGAGATGTAGATGTCAAATGAAATGTCCCTTCTGAATAAAGTCTCTGTACTTTATTAGTCAAAGAATAAGCAGATACCTGCACAAATGAAGGAAGCTGTTATTAATGTACAATTATTAACCCTGTTTCACACTATCAGTTGTAGATTAACCTCTGGTCTTCTGAATTGACTACAAGTGAAGGAAGAGCTTTGCACTATTTTGCATTGCTCAGTACTGAGACTTGCAAGTCATTCCCAAATTTAATGCAAGAATACATCAGTTCTACACCAGTTGGACAGCTCTACTGAGGCTACAAGGTTGAAATCCATCTCTCACTTTCTTTGTGATGGTTTACACAAAGAGCAAGCAATTACTCTTGCCCTCTGAATGCCTCTCCACAGAGGTATCATATACCCAGTTATGGGAACCATACCATTTTTGCAAATACAGTCGTCTTTTCTTTCGAGATTGAGTTTCTCTGCATTGTCAAAGATCTGCAAAATTCTGCCTCTGATTCCTCTTATATTCCTCCCAGCAATCTTACTTCAGGCCTTTCCCTCCTCCTGTCTCCTGCTAACTACCTTCCATCACATCCTCCTTTAGACACAGTCATTCAAATATTCCTTCATCCTAAAATTCTCCAACACTCTTTCAATGACAATTTACTTTAAGTTTCAATTTTTTTTTTAATAGCTACTTTTCTCCAGAGTTACTAAGCATTTTGTCAGCAGAGCTTTACAGCAGGTCCAAACTGCTCTGTTTACCGAACATTGGCCAAACCTGACTTAGGAGGACTGTGTTTTGGTAGCTTATCTGTGGGAAAAAGCTAAAAAGAAAAGTTTATACAGAAGCTCCATCAATTGCATTTTGCTGCAGGTGGGCCAGAAGAGGATCAGGACAAGACTGCCTGCTCAGCAAGTCTCCGCACACTTTAATATACCGATCTCAAGTTAAAGCATGGAGAGGCCAGGGAGATTCTGATCAACAGCAAAAACGAATGCCAATAAGCACATTTTAGCCCCCAAATACAATAAAATGCACTTAGAAGTCCCACAGAAGAGTGGCAACCCAGTTTACTGACCTGTTAGATGCACAATTACCTGCCTACAGACAAGAACTACATGCATAAAGTACAAAGAAGCAATAACCCAAAGAGACAGAAAATCAAATATCAAGACTGTAGCAAACCACCCAGAGTAGCTGAAAGAGATAAGAGACTTTCTGTTGACTAGTCCTGCCTCCAAGCGCCACAGAAGTCCCTTGGATAGAGGCCATCAGGCTAGAAAGAGAAAAGGAATGTGTCTCTGAGCACTGAAGATAAATCTCCAGGAAGAGGATTCCACTGGACAGAAACAAAGAAGCTCGCAGTCCTAAAACGTCTGATTAGTAGTAATATTGAAAGTTTAGTCTATGCTGCTGCTGAATATCACATGTTGACATAGCTACAGGTGCAAGAGCAGTGACTCACTATTTAGGCCAGCTCTGATCACAGACAATAGCAATGGTACATGTAAATACCACCAGAAAGGACAGAGGAGAGGTTCAAGGGGAAAATATTTTGGCTTTAATTCAGGAGGCAGAAGATCAAAGACAGTGCCACTCTTTGAAATGCTGCCAGTATCAGAAAGGGTCAGACAAGCAAGGTTGCAGGATTCTGTGCACAAGCAAGCAAACAGTGTAGGTAGAAGGGATTTAGGGTGATTAAGAATTGAGAGATTTTTCTGGAACAGATGGAATTAAAGAAGGACAGGCTTCTCTGACATCAAAATAGGGACAGTTTACTTGTATATCAAATTAGGAAAGAAACTGATCAAGTTCAGGGAAGAAAGCACCAAAAAGCATCTGAAAAAAATAGTCTTAACTAAGCAGGCACATAGACCAGGACAAAATATGCCCATCTTTGAAATCTATTAACCAAGATGGTTGAACCAGAATGTCAGGAATGGCATAGGTCATGCCAGTGAAGGAGTGTGGCTGTACCTTAAAAGAAAGTTCAAATTTTGATAAGGTTAATAAGCTGTTTTAAAACATACTACAGAATCTATGGTACAAATATATCATAACCTAATTTGAGTCTGCTTTTTCAAATAAAAAAGAAAAAGCAGCATCTTCAAACTCTATAGGAGGTTAGAAAAGCAGCAGAAACAGAAAACAATACAGTTTTCAATTAGCCCTGCAGATATTGAAGAATAATGCAGAAATTAAAATTTTAGGCATGATATATAACCAGGTCTTGGAGCAATTATTCTGATAATTCAGCAAATAAAGTCTATACAGGGTGAATTGGAAAATATAATGCAAAACGGAAGTTATAAACAAATGGATAAATATGATATACTGGAAGAGTCAAAGTGGCTTTTGTGGAAGAAAATCAAGTCCCAGCTTTGAGTTCTTTGAAGAAGTTAGCAGGCACATGGATAAAAAAAGAGCTCAATACGACAGCTTTCCAGAAAGGTTTCGACAAGGCTAGACGTTAAACGGCCACACTTCACACAGACAGAAGTTTATCAGTAGGTTCCCCCACAACCTCTGCTATTTAACATTTTGTATTATCTTGAAAACAATGACTAGTAAGGTGACAATGGAGGTAGTTAATACACCCAGACAGTAAAAGTTAAAGCTTACTTCGAAGTTACAGAAGTAACCAAAATAGTTAAGGAACAAGCAAAAGAGTAGCAGACTAAATGTGTTAATAAGCACAAAGAATTAGACATGAGGAAAATACTCTCAGCTACGTACACATAACAATAAGCTCATAATTGTCACCTCAGAAAAAGAGCTTGGAGTTACTGTGGGTAGTCATTCATTAATGTGCTCAATGCTCCATGGCAGTCAAAGAGCAAACCAAGTGAGATTACTGGGAAAGGAATGAATAACACAAAACTTCATTGTGCCATCACAGAAATTTATCTTTCTTTTTTCAAGAGCAACATATCTTGAATAACAAGTGCAGTTCTGATCCCTGCAGCCCCAAAATTATATTATTATAACCCCCAAAACATTCAGAAAAGACCAGTGCAGAATGGCTTAAATGGCAGTGTTAAAATACAGAAAAAAGCACTTTCATACAGCCATAATTACATATGAGGAACTCATCACCACAGGATAGTAGAAAGACCAAAAATAAAAATTATAAAAAGGAATCAGAATACTAAACAAAAAATAGTTCAGTCAGTGGCTCTTCAATAGGGTTTCTAGCTGAAGAAGCTTCAAAGCCACTGGTTGTCAGAAACTAAGTCAGGGATGTATCTAAGAAAGCTGTTCCTGGGCACCTACTTCTCATTCATAATTAAAGACAATATATCTGGACAGAGACACCCATTGTCAGACCAACCCAGCAGTTCTTACACAATGCAAAGACTATGGTATTACTGAGTCGAGGTAACAGAAGAAGATATATGGACAGACGGAGTACTTCCTCCTCTTTTCATCACAGAAATCATTAGTTATCCATCAACCTAGCAAGTTGTTCAGGGTCTTCCATGACAAAATTAAACATGCAAAGACTTGCTAGAGAATTGCTCCTGTGTATTTCCACAAGCACATATAGTTTTCCACTGTACAGGATCTACATATATAATTTATGTCACCTTCCATTTACTGCATGCACAGGTGATAATGCAAGAGGTATATGAAAGAGTTCACACAAAAATAATGGAGGTTGCATAAAGGACAATCTGAAAGTTTCATCTTCCATTTCTTGATCAGACATCTGACTTAAGTCTCCTAGAGAAACTAGAACCAAATCCAATTATTACTTTTCTTAAATAACCAAGAAAAGCAGAAGCTGCTCTAAATATTTTGCTGCACTCATGAGATTTTTAAACTCAAAAAGAGAAAGTTTCAAAATACCCTGCAAGTGCATCTATTTTAGTGACTAGCAGGGCATAAAGAGGGAATAAGCATGGTTCAATGGTTGTGATTCATCATAAGTCAGGACATCCACAATGAGCCTTAACAAGAACGAAGTTCACACCAATTGCCAGTCCTCTGCCCTGTACACACCTAGAGCTACTTGCTGGAAGACCTTGTGTCCACATTGCAAGTGGTGCGCTCTAAATGGTGATACTTCAGTTTAAAACCTCAAACAGTCTCCCCAGAAACGAACCAAGTTCAAGCACATCAGCAATGCATTTGAGTGCATACCACAAAACTCCAAATTCAGACACCAGGCAAATCCACACCAAAAAGAACCGTTCGTGTACACAAAATCGTTAATATAGCTGTACCCTGTGAGTGTCATCTTGATGTTTTATGCCAGCAGTCATATCAGGTATATGCTGCTCCTTCCAGTCTCTCAAAGCTTAATCTCTATGCAATCTAAGGGCACACAAATGTACAAATGGAAGAGCAGTCATGTAGCTGTGGAAGAGTACCTGAAGTTACACCATGTAATGCATACCTGGGAATCCACATATGAGCAGTGTACATAAGCATACATTTAAGAGATTAATTCAGAATCAAGGGCTACCTAGTTAAATAATTTTTCTTGTTTGTTTCCCTCTTTCAATAGGGCTCCAGATTTCTAACAATCTGAAAATAGTTATTTGACTGCAGCAACTGTAGTTTAATTCACAGGATATTGTTGAACAGCATACATCTTTCTCTCAGTTCTTTGATTCTAGTTATGCAATTTTTACTATTATTAATATTGAATTTGAATACTTGAAGCATGTCTTTTATTCTTTTCTTTACCTTTCAATACATTCCTCTAAGCTACTTACTTGACTATGGTATGGCATGCCTTTTAGAGTTGTGTGCTGCCATATTCAATGCCATAATCGTTCTTTTGCAAAAATATCCTTTGTAAACATATTTTATGCCCAGTAATTACACACAATAGTAATTGATATATTGCATATGACAACGGTCACTAGAAGCTTCATTCACACAACTATCTATCCTGATAAGTTTTTATGGTATCCTTAAGAAGAAGATTGAAAGTTATTTTCAAATTAAAAACAACACTAGGGTTCCAGAGTAGCACCAACCTTTATTCATCCTTAATTCACCTATTTTTATGTAAAATACAAATGAAATTAAAAACAAAAAGAATCAAAAATACTACCTTAAGGAGTGCAGGATGTCTAAAGGTTTAAGATTAGGGGGGGGGAAAAAGCAAGTCATTCCTAACATACTACACCCATTATTAAAAATGCAATTTAATTCTCTGCCACTTATTTTTGTATAAGGAAACAAACTGCTTGCAAAACAAATTGAAACCTGATGGATTTCAAATCTCATCTCTCCCAAACAAACCAGACAGTTTCTGCAGAACTGTCAGTACTACCTACCCTCAGCACTGGTCACCCAAAGCCTTGATTCCATTCCCACCGTACAGGATATGAAGTCTGTGCAGACCTTGGTAGGATTTTCAGCTTTGCAGTTTCCAACAGAGCAGTCAAGATGGCATTGGCAAAACTGTATTTTTGGTATTCTCTGATATTAAAATCCTGGCTTAGTGAGCTTACGTGTCTTGTGCTCCCAGACAGTTGTTGCCTGCAAGTCTAAATCTGAAGATACTCAGGGAAGTTGCTTGAATTCATATTCAGGAAGGAAAAAGTCTTCATTAAGAAATGGTGTAAGTGGGGAGAAGATAGAGGCAGCTGGGAAATACCCCTGTTTCCCAAGGAGCTGAAGTTATTATAACAAAGGGCTATCAAATCAACACAAAGCAGACTACATTCTAGTAACCACAGCCCGGGAAAACAAGAGGCACACACCACAGCAGCACTTCGGGATGCAGTACAGCAAGTTATTTACATCAAAGAACCCCAAGGCTGCAAGTTCAGCACAATGTCTGAATGGGCTGCAATCATAGCAGACGCTATATGACGAACCAGTTGCCCAGGGAGCTATGCTTATTTTTTCCCAAGAACAGTTCTCTAAACAGACTCCTAGAACATGTGACAGTCTGTATAACGTGTTTATTTCTGCTGTTTGTTGGGAGCACAGCAACAACTACATGGACAGACCTCATCCTCCTAAGTATTTTCATCATATAAATGCATTTAGTAGACAAAAAGTTCTGATATGTGCAGTTGATGCAAACTCTCTTCTGCCTTTCTGGGACTGACAGACCACTTCTCATGATTAAGAAGTGATGACTTTAAGCAGAATATCAAAATAATCTTAAATAAAAGGCTTCCTTACTTTCCTATACTCTTACTAAACTCGGGGTATATACACTACACTTAAAACCCCATATTTAGTAATATATACACACAGTGTATATAGTAAATATTTTCCTCCCCACTTTTAAGTCTCAGGTTCTTGGCTTTTAATATAATTTTTAAAGTATTCAAAAACTTGAGCAGAAAATAAAAGGATTTTACAAATTGGAAAGGACAAGTTTTCTCTTGATAGTCAAACAGTTATGATGTAAAGCGGTCTCATTAAATCATAAGTACTTTAACCTTTTCTTGAAAGAACTGGAAGATTTAAAGATTTATAAAGAAATTTTGCCTAAACTAGGAAATGACTCATATTTGACATGTATTGAAATGATAATGCTGATTTCAATAGGCACTCTAAGAGCATTTTGCTCCCAGGAGAGTAATTCAGTCATGGTTACCTCTCTGCATTTAGATTTTAAACTTACTTTATAAAGCTTTTAATGTGCTACTGTCTGCCAAAACATGGCAGAGTTACATAGATATGATCAGGCAAAATAAAGGCTAGTAAAAAGATTATTTTTTATAATTGTGGACACTAAATATGAAACAAATACATCAATCTGACATGTTGTCAAAGAATCTCCCGTTTCAGCAGCCTTGGATGTATCTGAAAATTCATGTTTAAAACCCACTCTTCTTAATTGGTTGAATATATGCTGAAGTATCACAGGGAGAGTGACAGACCCTTAACAGTGAATATGAGAAAGAAAATACACAGTGGAGCCGCTGTTACTAAGTGGCACAGATCTGATTTTGGTATCACTATGCAGAGATAATGAGGTACACAACTGACCTTAATTATGCACTGCTATGCTTTCAAATGTTTTTTTCTTTAAAAGTTCATTTTTAAGACACCAATTTGAGTGCATATCAGTTTCTTTTAATTAAAGGTTATATATATTGTTTACTTCATTGTGTACCTTAAATCACTGTTTGTGTTAATATACATCTCCAAGATACACTGATAAATACTAGTAAATCAAGATCAAACACAGAATGATTCTAAAACATTCAGAAGCCTGAAGAACTTGACCCTTACCTATTGAAATCAACCAGAATAGTGCTAGTAATTTCAAAAGAAAAAAAACAAAAAACAAGAACAAAAAAACCCACAGAGTTTATGGACTGTTAAGCAACCTGTTAAAAAAACCCTGTTAGAAATTACAAAACAAAAAGATAAGTTTCTTTACAAACCATAAGCAGTGGAAAATAAAGCTAGCACACATCATTACAGAGAAATAATTGACAAGTAGAAAAAAAAAATGGTTAAAAGTCACTCTTGTTGCAAATTCACTTCAATTTACCTCAGCAGAACTATTCAAGGATGACTTTTCTCAAATGTTTATTAGGTATAAAGAGCAAAGAAATGGACAGCCAATAGCTCTGTCAGCAATATACCACATACTAAGAAGGCTGCATAAACTATTTAAAAGTAGGAAGTTTACTTTCAGACTGATATAGAAAGACCAAGCAGATGTCCCAAGTAGCTTTTCCAGTTCATTTCAAGACTATTAGTGACCTACATCCAATATACTGCTGAAAGTGTTTGTTTTAGTAATGTTGCAGGAAAAGAAAAAAAAATCCCATAATACACCTACACAAGAACAAGGTGTGGTAGGAAATCCCATCTTCTCCTACAGGATGCACTGTTATCATTTTCATGAAAGTTACTAAGCTTCTTTTTCAAATAGAATTTTCTTATCCCCACTAATCTGATCAGAATGTTTTTTTCCCGACACAGACTGCCCTAGTAGAACCATCTCATAATTTCCATCTCAAATAGTTCCTTTTCCATCCTGGTGTTTACCCTACAACACATTTAGAGAAGGAAACTGTAGGTTCTCCTACTCTTCAGTATAGCTAACTCCCAAGGGAAGATTCTCCAAGTTACCTCCTGTAAGGCTTGCATGAAGCCTTTCACGGCCATTGCAAGCCTAGTAACTCTGTTCTGATTCGTGTTCTTTAAACGTGAATGTCTGAAATTGTATACAACATTCCACGTGAAATCTCAGAGTCTGGAGCAACAGCAATAATACTTTACTCTCGCTACTAGAAATGCCTCTCCTGCTGTATTCCCCCAATGCATGCCTTTTCCATGGCCACATCATGCTAGTTATTCATCATTACCACCTGACCCACTATTTCAGTCATTTTTCTGATGATTAGGTACTTAGCAAAAGATTTTGTTACTGGTTTCAAAATTCCTGACTTTGAATTTTGTAATACCAAATTTTATTTCATGTCTGTTACCCTCCTCCATTCAGTCATTCCATTCTTCCTGTATGGCATCTCAACAGTCCTCTCTCCAGTGACACCTCTCCACATTACGTTATCAGCTAGTTTTATCAGTATACACTTAATACTTCCACCAAGATCATTAACAAAAATATAATACAAGGCTACTCCAAAGACTAATCCTACAGGAATTAACTTGCTTGTAATCCCTGAAAAAAGACTGCAAATTCCTTTCAGCAGTATCTGTTGCCACCCCTCCCCAAGGGGATTTCCTACGACTCTACAGCTTCTGATGGGGTGTCATATCAATGCTTTACTGAAGTCCAGATAGAGGAAATCTGACACATTTACTTTGCCTGAAAATCAGTTTTCTGATCAAGAAGAAGAAAAAAAAAGGCTAAGAGGTTAGACTGTGATGAGCTATCTTTGGTAAATCCATGTTGTATTTTATCCCATTTTTCATTTACCTCCGCTTTTCAGTCTGTTCCTTCAAAGCTGCACTCTAAATCCTCATACACCAGTGTGTGGAGACAAATAGGTCCGAAGCTGCCAAGAACCTTTTTCCCCTCCTCTTCCTGAATGTAAGCATTATATTACCACCTCTGACTTGCTAGATTCTTATAAAATACCCCACTGTCAAAGGGTTTTATGTACCAGTTATTTCAGAATTTTTGGACAAAGACAATCCAGTCGCATCAGCACATAAACAATAAGTTTCTTAATTCATGTCTCTTCCACTTTATGATTGTTCCTGTTTACATATTTTCATTTCTGTTATACAGCTCATTTTTGCTCCATGACTATTATTGTCTTTATTAAAAACAGAAGCACAGTATTTATTTAGTTTAGGGACCTTACTTAAATCATCCTTAATCTCAAGCACATCTTCACTCCACAGGGCCTTGTCTTCTTTTCTATAAGATCTTAAGAACCTTTTTACCATTTAATAGTCATTGCAAAGTCTAATTCAGTTTGACATCTTTACAGTTTTATTTCTATTCCTACACAGCATTCTCTGCAAATTTGCTCCCCCGCTCCCCACTGCTTGTAGACTGCCATTTCTAATTGCAAATGTGTTTATTCACCCAGTTAGGTGTGGGTACTATTTCTCCAATTCTTTTTCCCTAGTTCAGGGCACAGATTCCTCTTAAATTTATCATTTTTATTTTGAAGAACTTTCAGGCCTTTTCTCCATTCAATCTCTGGGCTCATCAGTTCACCTTGTTTTATTATGGTAGTCTTATCTGTTTGTCCTTTTTGAAACCCAAAAGCATAGTGACAGAAACATTTTTGTTTATTCTTCTATTTCAACTGAATCAAGTTGTGAATACTCAGGTAAATATTATTTTTAAGACCAATATCTAATAATGCCTTCATCACTTAACAAAGCTGGTATCCAGACTTTATTTCAGTGACCAGTTGATGAAGAAACCTTTCATCCAGAAGCTACAGGAATGTTTGGGCCTGGTCTTGTTAGCAGAATTTTAATTTCCCAGGTATAAACAGGAGAGCAAGTTTCTGTAACAACACAGTTCTTAGTTCTTCTTTCTTATAAATTACACATTGAAATCCAAGCCTGAGGATTTAAATTCCTAGATTACCTCCATAGAATTCATTTACTAACCTTCTCCTCACCTACCTCCGCTCACTTTTGGAATTTTATTCCAAAGAATTTTTTAATCCATGCTGTCCTTCCTTTTACCCTTCTGTCATTTAATTAATATTTGGTGCTACTCCACCATTTCATTTTTATTATTCCTGAAAAGTTCATATGCTCTTATACCTCGGTTCCAAACATACCAGCTGTCCCACCATATTTATGCTCTCTCTGTAAGTTGTTGCACATCTGCCACCAGTACTTCAAGCTCCTCTGTCATGTTGCCTGTCACGTGATATTTATGCGCAAATTTTTCTGTTTTTCCTACCAACAACATTGTTTGCAGGCTCTTACTGATTGCTTGACTTTCAGTCTCATACGAAGCATATCTGTGTTCAGACAGTGGCTTGGACTCTAGCTCCTGGGTAGAGAACCCTCTCTCACTCAGCTGCATCATGCACACACCCACTCTTTGCAAAATACAACAAACCAGCCAAAAACAAACACAAAAATTCACCAATCTCCCCTGAACACTGTTACCAAGATCAAATCCCATAATCTCCCTTGGTTGTTATTCTAGTCATCAACTTGGCGTTTAAAGTCTTTTGTCTCTATCCCCGCTTCCTCAGTTGCGGCCGATTCAGAGGCAGGCACCAGGTCTGCACAGTAAGGGTGCTCTCACCCTCAGCCAGCCAACCTGCCCCTGCACAGCATCTGTGTCCTGCCACAGACAAAAGGTATAAATTCCCTGGCGCCCAACCAGCAATTATTGCTTTTTCCTTAGGGATGGGTTCCAGTAGGTACCCCTACTTGCTAACCACATTAGTAAGACCTAGTATTTGCTGATCATGTGGCTTTTTAAATTTTGTCCTGACTCAGACTCATCCGAATTAGACATAGCTGTGATCAGGCCCACAGTTGCTGAGCAATGATGGATCACACCCTAAACCTTTCCTCTTCCTCTCCCCCAACCAAAGACACCCAGACCAACCAAACCAGCCTCAAAGTAGACAGTCACACCATCTACCAAACAAACATGCAATACTGTGCATGGCACCTGAATAACACCTTGTAATACTCTAGAGTATCTGATCAAGTTTACCTCCAATAAAATCAACATGATACCTATCTTGATCCACTGTTGTCATCTACATTTCTTACAAAGACTCAAATCATCACAGAATTTAAGAGGAAAGCTACACTGCTTAAAAGTTTAGAAGCCTCAGGGAGGGCCTACCGGATCTACTTGATCTACCCAACATTCAGCTACTAGAAAACATACATGTATATTGAAGGTCAGAGATCCTAATTATATTATCTATAGTATCAGGTCTAAATATGAGCCTGCAGCATTTAATGTTTCTAACTTCAACTTCTGGGAAATCAAATTCTGCCAGTCAGTAGGTTAGATGCCTATACCTTTTGCATGAAGGAAAAACATTTTCATAAGAAGAGACATTACCACATATATCTTCAGTTACCACCTGTCTCTGAATTATATTATCTGAAAATTGTAAAAGTACATTTTTTAAAAAAGAATCTGAAGAGCTTGTGCCTACTGTGGTTCACGCATGCAGAATACCATTCCTTTCTGTGAAACTCTGCTTAGCATAGCAGTATCTCATCCTATCACTTTTCCCCTGAAATTCAGATTCACAGATTTTAGGTTTTCTGTAACTCCAAATATAGCATTGTTGCTATTTGCTCCATTTTTTCCACATATACAAGTTTCATTAATTGCATGAAGATATCCATTCCACATTTTCAACTGTGTTACCAGGAACAGTATTTAGGTGTTCCATAAAACAACATTGACAAACTTCATTTTCTTTTAGTCCAAAGATCACATCAAGCAAGCTCGCAAAAAGCCTGAATACATTTTTTTTTTTTTTTACATCAGTACAGCACCAGAGCTCTAGGAAGATCCCAAATAAAAAGAATGCCAAACAATGTTCCCTTGACACCTGCCAAATTCTGTACAGTACTTAAAAAGATGTTGAATCTACTCGTAGTTTAGTTAAACTGAATAGCTTGTGATGGAAGATTACAGATACATACATGACATTTCACATCCAACAACAATCCTATAACAATATGCAGAGAAAACTGAAGCTAGATTTTTTGTTTGTTTGTTTCCATAGAAGTAGGTTATATAGCAACTACACTGATAACTTTATGACTATAAGCACTTCAAAACCAGCATGGCTGGAGGAAGACCTCAAGCTATCTTAATTTAACAGCCACAGAGTTCAGTCCTAGGGCTTGTCTTTGCTAAAAAAAATAAAGATATACCTACAACAAACAGTGATACAGAACTGAGATCCCTAATCCTTTATAGGTATCACAGGCAGGTTTTTGCCTCAACAGAAAAGCACAAATGTCTACATGATCTCATTTACCTGGAAAAACTAGAAGTAGTAGTAAGCACACTTATTATTCCACTCTGCCACAGCTAGCCCTGCTGCCTTTACCCTTTATCTCACCTATAGCTCACATAAGGATTTCTACTCCACAGCATAGTACAGAGACATACCACCCACTGCCAAGTCATTGCCTGGGGAGAAGGCTGGGTAGTCACAGAAGTCAAAAATCACTAACTTGCTCTAAGTTCAGCTGCTTTGTACTTTTGGTTGTAAACTCCAGGGTCTCCTACTGCCTTTAACTAAAATTACTAATGCCTATAAAACTGCATAGTACTTTAATCTTCAGAATGCCTTTTAAACAGCTTAAGGAAACACCTGTATTTGGAAGGTAGCACAAAGCTTCAATCTATAAATATCTGGAAACGATCTTATCATTGTCAAATATTACTATTGTCTGAAGATATGTTCACTTTCATGTGAACGCTACTTTTGCACGAATTTGTTCAATCTCTCTTACGCTGTCATTTTTCATTTATGCCTCCATTTATAGAAAAATGCTTTTGGACACCTGCTAAAAGTTTGCAAAAATATTTAAAACTGTGCCTGAAGTTTGATAGCCAAACCTAGTTCTAAAAGGAACATGCTGCAGCCACCATCGTCTTTAATGGAAAGTCGAATCCTACAATACTACAGATCACAGAATGTGAAGTTCTGTCCTGATCTCAGAAACCTAGAGAAGGTATTAAATCTGTAGTGCCTCTAAGGCTCTAGAAGCTACACTTCTTTTCTGCTACTATACATTGGACTACTTTCCCCAAAGAAACAAAAGGACAAAATTCTAGGGAGTGCTCTGTAATATGAATTAAAATGTGTATTTAAATCTAGCCCCTTCACTCTTCACCTTGCTATCGCAGGCTCTATAGCAGTTTCTGAGATTAGGGAGGAAAAAAAAAAAAGAAAGAAAAATGCAGCTCACAGCAACAGCACTAACATAGCACCCTTGGAGTGTCTGAAGTGTAAAGTTCATTAGTTCTATCTTAAGGTCACTCTTTTAATCCAACAGCCAAAATCTTATTCACACTACCATAATGTTATCCTGGAAAAAAGAAACTGCAAAAAATTCAAGACTTCAGCTTATATACTTCTTACGAGTGACAAGATCAGCACTAAAAATCCAGATCACAGACAATACCTTTTAGCAAGTTTCAAGAAAACAGGAGAACTATTCTTTGATTGTGCTGTAAACCAAACAAAATTTAATAGACTAGATAAAGGAAATGAAGGAAAGAAGATAAACATTTCAATACCTGATAGTTAGAGCTTTTAATTATTAGTTGAACTTGACTTACAAACAGAATTTACTAGAGCGTCTGTTGGGAATTATTAAGACATGCAAATAACCAAATGTCCTTACTTTCCACTGTATTTGTTTACTGATTTTTTTATATACAGTTTAAAATTAAACAAACTCAATTTTGCTTTATCCTCAGTGGATATTTGTATACTTATTAAAAAGTTATGTCAACAAAAGATTTTTTGAACATAGAGATTGTGTCTTTACAATTCTGAATGGTATTTTTAAAATAAGAGGTAATAGTTTTGTAACTTACTAGCCTAATTGATCCTTCAAAATTGTTACATGTTTAATTATATGTGCTGTAAGAAGTGTTTATAACAAAATGCGGCACACCTCTACAAGGTAAGTATATTTGTGTGTATAGACGAGGAATCATCTTCGAGACCCAAGACTCATTAACATCAGAAAAAGCAGATTTTCTTCACCCCAAGCAACAGTGTTCTTAGGACTGAGAGTTTTCAGTCTTGCTTGTTAAGTTGAATGTGTGCACAGCATTTATTTCCAGTGCTAAATTAGCAATTGCCTCAAAACTGGCCCCTCAAATTAAGATCCTTACCTACAAGACTCAGAGTTATCAGCTACACCACTCAATTTACCCTTTCTAGCGCAAATATTTATACTGTTTTACTAGTCTCACACAAATGCTGTGTTTCAACAAATATTAAATTCTTTTTATTTTACTCACCTGCACACTAAGATGAATCCATTTCTTCACAAGAATTCTTCCCAGTGTCATTACTTTTATTGGTGGCTGCAAACCATTTACTGTGCGATAATAAAACATGGTCTCTTTCTCAGAGATTGTGAGTTTGAACACAGTCTGCCCATCAATAGCCTTTTCTATCACACACCTTTGGAAATAACCAAGAAAAACAACATAAGGTCAGAGGCACACATATATATACACAATCTCGCCAAGGTGCTATCTTGTAAAGTGATGCCAACCAGAATGTATTAAAATAAATGTTAAAAATACAGCTCTTGAGAAGATGCTCAGTGACAGTGAAAGTCACCGGATGTACTAAACAGAAAATGATTTTTACAAACATTTTCTTTCTTAATCTGTCACATATACATATATTTTTTTTTAATGCATTCACCCTCATTTCACTTCTTCTTTCAGGGTTCCATGACAGAAAACACAGGGGCTGGCTATTGCTGTTAAAACTAATATTTAAGCTTCCGCCTCATTAAGTTCTCTGCTGCACTTTTCTTACAAAGCTGCACAACGCTGCATCCTGTTGAGACGCTTACACTTTTCTTGTTCCAATGAAGCAAATGTAATATACCTACGGAAGTACTATGAATGACATCTTCTGGAAATAAATCTTCTATTTTTCCACCTAATCAATCCAACTACAGTAGCAACAACAGAAGCTTTTCCTATACTGTCCCTCTGACACAACCTTTCTCCAACCTACTGGAACCAGAGCTAGGCATAAGGGTATCCAGCCACTTTTTAGTTCTTTTCCGCTGAGATTTCACATCAATATCAAATGCAATATGGACAAAGAACATCACCTCTAGCAAGCCACGTTGCATATCTAGCTGTTCAAATAGTTTTTCCAAACTGGTCACCACAATACCAAGGCTCCTCAGAAAGCAAAGGCTATATATGTTTGTCAAACGGCTACTTATTTTATTTACTAAAGCCATCATAAGTACAACACCAAAAAAACACCCTACGTTCAGTTCCAGCTGCTTGAGAAATCCAGTCCCAACTTACTTATGAGAAGCCAAATATTGTAACAGTTACACCGGAGTAAATTAATGCACTACTAAATCAGGAGAGAAAAGTGTACAAAATTCATTTGAGACCAGGATTTACTTAGATGTATTTCATAAAAAAAAGACTTATCCACTGAAAAACTTCTTTGCCTTTCTTCAGTCCTCATTAACATATATTTACAAAAGAAAAGAATCAGAAAGGCTGTTCGTTGATACTGCCATTATTCATCGATTCACATTTAAATCCAAGAGAAAACTGAATTCATTTTTAACTGTTACCATTTTAGTCTGTTGGAATGTTGTCAGTAAAACAACCTGCAGAATGCAGACTATTTTCCAATGCTTCCTAAAAACATATTTCTTAATATATTGTTGATAAGTCTTTTCAATACACAGTTTGCTTGTAAACATGCTAGTTTTGCTAGATGATAAATGTGAGGGAAGGCTCAGCTAAGTAGCAAAATATTTAGGAACTGGATTTAGCCAGTTCCCGGATAAACAATAATTGGATAATCCATTTTTTGTTTATTTTACTTATCTAAAACAAACATCCCCACATTTTTTTTCATCCCCACAGGTGTCATGACTTTAAGAAGGGAAGTGACCTTGATGTACCTCACTTGGAAAACTGGAAACAACAAACGTGAATTATAACTTACTATTGAAAGAGAGAAATCAAGAAAGGTAAAAAACAGAGGAGGCAGAAGAAGAAAAAAATCATGCTAACAGATGCAAAACAGGCATAAGCATTGCTTCTGACTAGGAGTACTATTTTCCATTCCAGCCATGTTTATAAAGAAAAACCAGTATTTGTGAAGTTTCAGACTTCTGGTAACCTGCAGCCCCACAGAGCCAATCTCTGACAGTAATTCACAATGGTGGGGTGCAAAGGAGAACAAGCAAACCAAACAAACCCACACGTCAGCTTTCAAAATGAAAAATATTCTATAGAGTCTAGTGAGGATGCACTGCTGATCCCCATATATTAACTGGGAACCATGACTCTCTAGTGAAACTGCCCTATTTAGGGAGAGTAGGCTTTCATGGTAGCAACAAATACTTTTACTTAATCTAATCATGCAATAAACTGAGTACAGAGCAAGGCAGTACAGATATGACACAGCAAATTCATGTAATACAAGATATGAAATTAAAGCAACTGCTAATTATGCAAATAAGAAATGAAAATAAAAGTAAACATATGAAGAAATACCAGGTATTTAAAAATCAAGGTAAAAATCACCTCAGAAAAGACAAATAGGGAACTATTCTATTTGGAGGAAAAAGTCTTGCTCAACTTTATAGGCTTCAGTGAGTAAATTTCAACAATAGTTTGGAACACCCACAAGGATGGAACATTTGCATGAACACAGGTTCAAAAAAAAGTCAGATGTATGGTATCTTAAGGCAATTCTCTCCTTCAGTCTAATCAGTAATGGACAGTATCTGAATTTATATAAAGTAAAGTTAAAATAATACACCTAATGCCTACTTCACAATCAGACCATTCCACCTGACCCTTCTGTGCATAGGAAGCCCCAGCTCATTTCTTTCTCACCTCCGATACTTTGTGGTTACCTAACTTCCAGTTAGCCCAACTCAAGCTAAATCAGTATATGCTTCCTGTAATGATTACACATATGGGCTAAGCTTTTACTTGTATTCTTATCCTATTCTATTTCTAGTAGTTATCATGCATTTCCTATAGTATACTAAATTCTATGCATAGGCTTACTGAAAGCATTTAGATTAACTGATGAGCGTGCAGCCTGAGAGGAAGCTTGGGGAAAGAACAATTCAGGGGGAAGAGCTGTGCTCACTTACTGCACTTCTGCCTAAATGGAAATAAAGATTGAACAAATGTGACTTACAAATGTGTTTTCTCACTATTCTCTTGCTTTTCTTCAAGACCTCCAAATGTAGTAACTTGAAAGCATACCCATAAATATTTATACCATACATCTTAGAATAACATTGGGGTTTCAAAATAAATAAATAAATCCGTAACATGACCTGTCTTCCCTTTCTATGAAAGCATATTCTTTCCCAGATTCCCATAAGGAACCTTAGTAAATGAAACTGATGAAGAAAGTTCTCCTTCATGTCTTTAGTTACCCACATATATATGTCTCCCTGAAAGTCATGAACTTCTAAGGGCCCTCAAACTTTGGATCCTTGTGTCAGTATTTCCCACTTCAATAAGCACAGTAACTCCCAGCAGAAAAATTCTGTTATTCTCTTGCAGGAGCACATCCCTAACTGAGGAATGTTGCAGTCTTCCTGAGGTGGCAATGGGGTGTCATATACCAGGACTCCCGGGTTCTCTCCTTAGCTCTCTCTAGCAGCCAGAGCATTTTACATTCAGCACAGAGAAGTGCAATGGTATGGCAAATCCAAAAACTGTGGGTCTGCTGTACTTAATGTCAGAGGAGTTAGTCAGTAACTGAACTATCTTGTTAAATTTTCAATTATTCTACTTGTAAAACAAGCAGAGGGTTCTGGCCCATCTTCCTGGTGTTGTCAGGCTGCAGCACAAAGACTCTGTTCAAATGGCTTCAAGTCCATTGAAGTCCCTCTGCTGAGATATGTGGTTTAAAAGGTCTCTCTCATGGATGACTTCAAACAAAACAAAGGAAACCATCAGGGACTGCAAAACATAGGACACCTGACCAATCTAACTGCTTCTAACAACCTGGAGGACTCACTAAACCAATACAATTAGAAGAAAAATATATAATTATCTTAACACTCTGTTAGGCCATTTCTCTTTTGTAGGATGCCTTCCGAGTCAAGCTTCAGTGGCTATTTGTGTGGCACAGAGTGGCTGACTAGCTTTCTGCAAGTGCTTATAGCACAGACATCTCTACACCATCCATGGCTATGCTGCCCAAAACACCTGAACTAGCTTGAATCTCTAGATGAACTAACCATGCAATATGGTGTGCAATACACCTATATATAGTACACCAGGCTTCCACTCCTGATAATGCAACAAACTTTTGTCCCAAGTTCTCTCTGCTGCTGTACCAGTTTAATCAGCTGTTATCTATGAACTAACATGTACACATACACATTGATCCCCTCTTGCCAGATTTCAGCTCTTTTATCTTCTAGTCAAGAGCAGTAGGCAACCATAATTCTTCTTTCTTCATGTAGGTCTATAACTTCCCCAAACTGGTATCCTGTATTCCTTCTGTGAAGGAAGGAAAATTTACATGGACAGTGTAACACTGGACAGTTGAATAAAAAAATCTGGAAGAGAGCATATCATCTGGTCCACTGGACAGATTACTGTCCAACTTCAGTTTTTCAGGACTGGGCCATACCATTGTCATTTCTACATGTTGAGTAGCAGCAATCTCACACAGCAGGAGAAGGAAGTGATCTATTAAAAATTAAATAACACATCTAAATTTTAAAGTGATCTATAAAACCTACTGAAAAAGAACATTTACATTGTGCACATAACAACACAGTAACAATAGGATGGTAAAGTTCTACACAAGTCCATGTACAATCAGACCTCAGTGGAGCCCTCTTTCTGCACAGCACTTAGTAAGTTAGAACAAGGCACATATATTTGATTGTTTTACGTTCCACACAAGGAATAGCCTGTCCCATTGACAAAACAGTTCCACAGATCTCACTCAACATATCATTGCAACAGCTTGCCTGGAAATCAGCAGGATTTCTCTGCTTCAAGTGAAGCACGAGCTCTGCTAAACAATAATCTGATACATATCCATGCACACAAACTCATGATGGAAGACAACCCCAGGAATGGACTGTCTGATGTTCAAGATTCAAACACTGTATGGAGAATGCTGCCTTTTAAAATACACTAGGCCAAAGCTCCAGAAATTCCTTCACACATTCCTTCAGCTGAGGTGATTTAACTTAAGCTCAAATTAAAGTCACTTTTGCCAGGTAGAGCTCACATTTATTCTCTCTCAATGACCACAACAATTTCAATAGTGTGAAGATTATAGCTAGGTTGATTTTTTTCTTTTTTAAGGTAACTATTCATGCATTTAGCAGACTGCAATCTTAAATGTTCCTATTATTTCTAGTGATTTTCACCCACCTAGACAGAAAGTTAGTATTTCAGAGTAGCATGCAAAATAGGTATCAAGAATGATGCATAGAGCACACCATTATTTTCATTTTAAGAATAAGTTAAAAGAACAAGTACAAAAATATTTGTGACACATGCTCTGAAGGAATGTACTATACTTTGTATGTGCTTCACTTTAAAGAGGATCTGCATAACCAGGGGAAGGAAGAGGAGGCAGCTGTGCATTTTTATGATAGATAAAGTGAACTTTTTTGCAGGATTTGTGATGTTTTTTCTGAAAACAGACTTTTCATTATAGTCAGGCACAGTCAAGCTGAAAGACCACTTATAACAAAGTCATATTTGCTAAAAATGTGACATGTAGGCAGTCAAGGGAAGAACCACATTTAGTTACGTTCATTTGGTGAACACTTTGTGAAACTGCACAAACAGCTTAAATAATGGAATATTTTTTTGCAGTATGAATGTGAGCTCTAATTTGTCAACACAGATCTTCCAGAAAAATTTAGAAGATTGCCCTTTTATAGTACTAAAATATTCATTTCGTGAGATTTGGGAGTTTGTTTGCTTTTCTTTTTTTAAGGGAATAAACTCATGTTAGGGGGTTCCTAAAATTTAAAATCATTTTTTCCATCATGAAAACAGCAACAGCACAAATCCTTGACAACATGTTTTTCCAGCAGCTTTTAGAAGAAAAAATATGAATTAAAAACACAGATTTACACTTTAAAGGATAAACATGCATGTTGTGTATGAATAGTTCCACTGAAAATAAAGGGACTATCATATGCATCAGCACTACAGAAACTGATCCTACTTGTCCTGACACTTGTGAAGACTCCAACCCAAATACAGCTTTAAAATGTCATAGTTTCTCATTGTACCTTTTTAAAATTTTAAATAGCTTGCTAATAATGACTGTGACTACAATGATCAATTTTTCTAAGAGCATCAGGAAAGTAAACACCTGCAATACTACTTACATTACACCTTCTTGCTCAGGTTTCAACCATACAGTTAACGTAAATGAAACTGCAAGCCTCAGTGAACGAGGAGTAGAGAAGCAATCCTTGTGATTATGAAAAATAAAGCTTGGAGTGTTGCTGAAGGACCCCGGATGCAAGTCCCTTTTGTCTTCTGTGATACAGGTACCAAGGCCTTCTGAAAGGAGCAGCTTGTAGGAAGAAGGTGAAGACCTGTATGGGCATTCCTGAACACAAAACCTCTGGGTACAGGACATAATACTTTCAACAGCAACTGAGCTTTGACAAAAAGTACCTCGGTCTGGCAGCCCACAAGTGGCTTGAGTTGGCACGACTGACACATTCTTGAAAGCTCCCACATTCTCTAGCCTAGGGAAATGCCCCTGAGAGCTGACCAACAGAAAGGAGTCATAGTGAGTTAAGATTAATGTTTCAATAGCATGAAACAAGAAACGACACCTTAAGGAAAGAGCCCAGCAATTCATGTTTACAAAAAAGCTCTTCCTGATTAAAGCATCTGTAAATAAATAATGATGTCCATGTTGGTAGCAATATCCTCAGGTGGCGTGCTTTAAGAGATTATATAGTGTTTCATCTTCAAAACACCGATGCAAGGGCTCCGTCGCAGAGGACATCTATGTCTGCTGGTCAGTGAAACACAGGCGGGTGACAGCTGGTACCTGCAAACCACAGAAAACAGACAGGGTCCACAGGGGGAATGCACCATTTCCCACAAGCACAGCGGATGCTCTGCAGGAATCCTAAGGCAAAACGCTTCCTTCACCTTTATGCCAACAGGCCAAATCTTTAAACTTTAGCTAGCTAAGGCCAGGACACCTCTCTGAAGAAGGCCAATGGGACTAGGCCTGCGTGAACTTGTACGCATTCACAGCAAAGCAGAATTTAACCCAGATCCATTACGCATGGCACCCAAAGCACATGCTTAGCTTTGTACTTTAAAATAATAAAGACAGAATACGATAGTAAGCTTCAGCAGGCAACCTAGGCATCAAACACCCTGAACGTATCTTCTAATAGTTTTAACGCAATTCACCAAACTTTGCATTTATAATCCCCCAGTGCTTACCCCAGCTTTACATCCATACCTGTAGGCTATGCAGAGCGTCACCCCAACAGCTCTGTTTTAAGGTACCTAAAAAGTGGAGTTACGCACTTCCAGCACCTGCATTTCTAACCCACATAATCCGCCAATAAAGAAAAAAAAAAAAAAAAAAAAAAAAGAAAGGGAAGAGTTGACCTCTGGGTTTCCACATAAAATGACATAATTCCTTCAAGTTTACAACGCACTCCATGCCTTACCCCACTGCCCATCTCACGCAGCTCCTCTCAGCAAAGCTGATTAAAACCACATCCCCATCTGTCCCATGTGGATCTTTTAATAGCCAGCGCCTGCGCTGCTGCTCACCGGCGCGACGGGCAGGTACCGCGGCCGGGCGCGACAGCCGATAAATAAGTTGATTTACCGTTATTCGCCGCGGCCCCCGGAGGCGACCGCGCGGCGCCCAGCGGCTCCCCGCCAGCACCGCCGACCGCCGTTGCCTGGCGACGCGGCGGCCTCCTCCGTCCTCCTTCCCCCTCCCTCTCCTCCTCCTCCTCTCCCGCCCCGGCCCCCCTGCGGCGCAGCGCCCGCAGGCAGCCAGCGGCCGCCCGCCGCCCGCCTCCCAGCGCGCCCCTGCGGGGGCGGGCCCGCGCCTCGCCCGCATACCTAATTTTAAAGCAGCAGCGCGCAGCGCAACGCGCCGCGGTGGTGCTGCGGGTCTGCCCCCCGCACGGGCTTTTAGCCTTCACTGACGCCCCGCCGGATCAGCTGCGCAGCCTCCAGCTGGCCCGCGCGCTGTACGAAACACGTAGCGCGGCCCTGGGCAGCACCTGGCTCTCTCAGGGTCAGGGAAGCCTGCGATGTGTGGCAGGGTCCTGGTGTGACATGGTGGGGACCCCATGGGGTGTGACATGGCGGGCAGGCAGCAGCAGGTCCCCACAGGACATGACATGGCGGGCAGGCAGCAGCAGGTCCCCGCGGGACATGGCCAGGTCCCTGTGGGACATGACATGGTGGCCAGGCAGCGGCGGGTCCCCACGTGACATGGCAGGGGCCCCGTGGGACGTGTCGTGGTGGGGAGGCAGCAGCAGGTCCCTGCAGGGCACAGCCAGGTCCCCACAGGACATGACATGGCGGGCAGGCAGCGGCAGGTCCCCGCAGGACATGGCCGGGTCCCTGTGGGACATGACATGGTGGGCAGGCAGCAGTGGATCCCCACAGGATGTGACATGGCAGGCAGGCAGCTGTAGGCCACCTCCGCTCAGCCCTGTCATTTAAAGGTTTGGAAAGCAAGAAATTCGCGGCCAGGATGTGGCACCCTTGGCTCTATGCCTGATTTTGGTGCAGATTTTAGCTGTTTTCCACGTGCAAGGAGAGAAAGAGGAATTAATTTTTCTTTTAGGCACACTGAATCTGTCTTCCGATTTCTGTATTTTCAAGAGCACAGAGAAAGAGCAGAGTAAGGGTTGTAGCATAAGTGTATTTTCCTCATACACATCATCCTCTGCTTCTGTGACCAAACGCACAACCTATACAGCAGCAAATTGGTTGTGATTTGCAAATTTTACAGACCTTTAAAACATTCTTCCATTTTCTCATCTGTGAGGTTATAGCTCAGGTAGCTTTCAGCTATTTATCTGAGGCTTTTTCTTTTCTTTTCTTTTTTCAGCTGCACTGATCTATGAGAAGCTACATCAAGGCCTAAAGGTGTGTGTCCTAACCAGCACTGGATATACCTACATCAAGCTTTTGAATACTGACTTTAAGCACTAAGTACAGCCAATGTGTGTTGTAGTAATAACATCACTTCAAAATAATGCAAAGAAGAAACATTGGCAGGACCTTCAGGCATTTTTGACATGAATCTCATTTTTCCATTTGATATGGCCGTGCAAAGCAAACACAAACAAAACAGCAGAGTTGTCATCAGTGAGCTGAGCATGAGATACAATAGGTTGATTGTATGTATTTCTAGACAGAGTAGCTCCAATTAATACATTTCCTGAAGATATATGAAGCATCTATAAAATTCATCTTTGCAGTGGAAGTTATATGAACTGCAACCTGGTTGGTATCTTTCCTGACAATTTAGTTGAAATAGCCTCAAGTAACTTGTGATCTTGGCATGTTAGGACTTCAACTAGCAATGTACCAACAGGATTCTCCAGTGACACACGCAATTGCTAACAAACCCTCCTCTGTCATAACTCTTAGTGCATATTAAGATGATCTTCATCCTGCATCAAGCAAAATCCTACACTGTCCCAGGCACATCTCTTCTTTAATACAGATATTTTTCCTAAAGTCATAGAAGATAAATGGCAATTCTAGCTAATGTATTGTCAGTCACTGTACTGTTGTTTCGTGTCCGCTAGTCATTAAACTATTTTAGCTCTCCAGTCAAAATTCTTTCCCCAGAGTATTCAAATGTAAAGAACTTTGTTTACCATGGAAGGAATGGGTTGGGGGAGGGACACTGGTCTGAGGCATGGTCACAGCACACAATACTGCTACAGAAGTACCATAGTAAGACCATAGGTGACCATGACACAGCCGACAATATGACAGTAGGAGCGTTTGCACATAAGGAACAAAAACAGGTCTCCAAAAACACCATGGAAAGAGAACAGGCAGAAAACGACTTAATAATAAAATCCTAGATGTTAGTTAACATCTCACAACATCCAAAAAAAATTAAAATGACTGTGAATCATGGAGCATAGCCTGACCAAAATGAGAACTTACTGAGTAGCCAAGGAGCCAAAGATATCTGACTATGACTTGTAAATACTACTTGACATTTCTGAAATATAAAAATCAGTTTCTGCTTTTGTCCTGACACACCTCTTTCTGGTGACCAGCAATGCCTGTTCCAGGAATCCTTGCAGGTCAGACAGGATACCAAAAGAAAGTCAGGGCACCTACACACTTCATTGCAGAATGCACTCATCTGTTTTATTCTGCAAATGCTTGACAGCCCCAACGCCTCCCGATTAGTGTCTTACATAGCCAGTGCTCAGTTTAGGAAATAGGCCCCACTGACTCATGTTGCACCCTCTATCCCCAAGGAAAACCAGACCAGAAGAGGGTTACATAATTCATACATTTGATTACACAAGACAGCAGCACAAACCTTGCAAAATCACATTGCAAGCCACTGTGCAATTACCCAGGTCAAGGATCATTTCATTTTTGTCAAGGACACCATTGTTCATCAGGAATATAATGAATTAACTACCTGCAGGAGGTTAAATAGATTAGAAAGCATCCAAAGCCTTTTACAATCAGCAACAGGTGTGCTATATACACTGTAGCACAAACAACCTGAGAATGATTTTGAAATAATATGCATCCATTTCACAGGAGTGTTTGGAGGGTTATTTAATGTATGTATGAAAACATTTATATTGTATACATGCAGAGATTTCTAGAATCCAAGAAAATGTGCTACTATTTTGAAATGAATTCTTGTGAAGGATTTATTATGCCCATTTCAGAGAATTAGAATGGTAGCACACGAAGTGATCCAATTTGAGTGCTTCAGCTTTTACAGTTACAACTGTTCATCTCTTCAGAAAAGAAAGCCTTTCACTGAGGTGCTGTCAGCCACACAGATCCCATCTGAGAATCTGTCCTGCATCAGAAAATTTTGACATAATCTGGAGTCTGATCCTAATGACTCAACACCCTGTTCATGACAAATAGTTAGGGTTATCCAAAACTTTTCAGGAAAAGAAACCAGCTACCTGTAAAGCTTAGTTTGTTATGCAATGGTGTGCCCCGACTGGAAAATTTTGAAAACCATAGTTCTGAAGCTTCTGTGCTCTGGAGCAGGGATTTGAATTTAGAAGTCTTCTTTCTAAAAATCAGACTATAAGCACTGAAAATGTCAGTTTCCACATGCTCAGTAGAAATCAGTGGAGCATCTTGTTGGAGGTGATAAAACACCAGGGACTTGTTAAGTTTGCATACAGGGCAAACTTAGCATTACCTTTTCCAAACTTCAATGAGCTTGACTTTGCAGCTGTTACGTTCTTTTAGGAGAGAAAAAAGGATAAAGGTAGATAGGGAATGCTACAATACACTTATTCAAAACTGCAATAATACACAGCTAGTCTCCACAAACAGTGTACTATTGTGCATGTATGCTTTATATTTATATGGTCCAATACCAACTTACAACTTAAAATAATTCCTTAAGATTATATGTAGAATTTAAGGGAATTCATTTCTCTACCAAAATCAGCATGGGTGTTTTGCCTTTATCACAATTCCTTTTAAATAATATTTTAATTTAATATTACCTTGTCTTCTGTTCATAAAGCATTCTGAAAAACTGTAAAGAATTTTGCAATGCATCCAAAGCTTTCATTTGTATCTGGCTTTTGCAAACAGCTTATACCAATATTAGCTTTTATTCATGCAGCATTGATTAGTCACATGCTACTATTTTTGCCATTTCATGCAGTGATCTATGTGGACTAACCCACACAGCATGACTTTCAAAGATTAGGCTCAAGTGTACAACTCAAAATTCACTTTCAGGGAATATTGATAAAGATTTGTTTTTATGAGTGCTTTTTCTCATAAAACTACACCGTTTGAATATTTGCAGGAGATTAACATAAAAGAGCCATTTGCATAGCCAAGTCAATATTTATTTCAAATTTAACTGTCTAGCAAAATTATTTTTTTCCAATATTTTGCAAGTAATAATAAAACTACAATGCAAGTACATTTTAATAGCTGGAGGGGAGTTGATCATGACAACCCAGAAATAATTAACAACTTATGTTTTAAATGGGAGGAAATTCTGTGTAAGCCAGTGAAATAAATATTAGAGTAAAATTTTCTGAAAGCACAGGAGGAGGCGGCAGGTATTTTATAGAGCTGTTAAGAGCCTTTTAACAGCTTTAGAAGTACAGTACATCACATCTTCTTTTAGCACCAGAAACTTTCTTTGTTACTAGAAAGGCAAAAAATGAAATAGTCTTTTAGGCAACAAGTTTTACAGGTTTCTTTCACTTGAAAGAATACTGAGCTAGACTGTACATCTCCACATGGTAAGTGCAGTGAAAGGAAACCTCTGCAAGGACTTCTTTACAGACATTTCCTTTTGCATTACCACGATAACCTGAAAAAGCTTTAATATACTGTCCAAGGATGAAGGGCCAACCTATACACCTGAAGCACTTAGGGCTCCAATAATTGGCCCTTTCTGTCCCCACAGCATCCTAGCATAGTAATTCTTCAGTCTTCTTGCAGTTCACAGCACTCACTCTTGTTCTTTCTGAGACTCACCAGTGCATTCATCCCTTCACAATAGCTATTTTGTACCCTCCTAACTCCATTAATCCTCCATTCCCAAACATCCAGCCACCTCTGCCACACATCCATTCTCTTCTCCCATGTTCAAAGGCATCTCCAAGCAATCCACTGTCCTACTCTAACCTTTGCCCTGCTCCCCAAATACATTTTCTACCTTTCCAAATCAGCCAATTATCTCCTTCTGAAAACCAATCTCTTACTTCCACCATCTCTCCCCCACCCAGTCCATCGTATGCCTTTCTGCCAGCTCCTAGCAGAAGCCATGTCTACAGAAGCCATGTCTAACAGCTTCTCTTCTCTTTTAGTAGCTTATTCTCCACAAAACATTTTCTAATCCATCCTCTGGCCTCCAATCCTATCAATACATATCTGTACCTAGTTAGTCAATTCTGTTTTCCTCAACTGATTATCTACACTTTCTCCAGACTCACAATCAAATCCCTATCCCTGTTCTTCATTTTCTTTTAGACCTTCTCTTTTAATTCCCTATTTCAAATGCGCAGCTGCTTTACCAGGCAGCCCCTTCCATCCTCTTCTGCTCTCCTATCATTCAGCAACAGGCACCCTGCTCAGCCTTGAGCATTCAGCTGATCTTACATTCCTTACCCCAAACCTCCTTTCAGCAAAACCCATATTCCCTTGCAACTCACTTTTCCTTCCATCCCAAATGAGGATCTTCAGGCTCTGCAGCTGCCTCCTCTTTTCCCTGTCTGGGTTCAGTCAGTGCACACTCATTAGGTGAAAGTAGAGCAGCTGGAGTGCTCCCTCTCCTGTCAGGAGAAGCAGTCATCAACCAACTAGGAGAAACTGTTAAGAGACTTGTGCTTGAGGCTTTACAGAAGAAATGAGAACCCTGATTTCCTGTGTACACAGACATGGATTCACCAAAAGATAGCATTACTTCTGAAAATTGCTCCCTTATTTTCAGAGGTAAATGATAAAATTGCTCTCCAGAGCTTTTTTTTTATTTAAAAAAGTGAAATTTTGGCTTGGCATATTCTTATTGAGAAATTGGACAATTACATTAGGATTTGTCCCAGAGCGTCCTGTAATTATGCAGTTTTCTGGAGACAGATTAGCAGGGTACATTTTCAAGCAGATTGAGGACTGCACCGTGCAGCATGAACATAACTATTTTGTCCTTCAAAATGTTCAAATTCTGCTTTTTCTTCCAAAAAATCACATATTTCAATCCAAAACATGTCACCTGTCTTTATCATATCTCTTGCCAATTAACCCCCTTTCTCTATCCTTCTCTAGCTTCTGAATTCACTCCTATTTTGTAGACTTTCCTACTTCTTCTTGAAGATCACAGTAGTAAATTCACTCATATCTGTCACTCCCAATGACAAGCTCCTTCCCCAAACACCTTCCTCCTATTTGCTCCTGCAAGGATCCTATCCATTTCTATTCAGATCAGCTCATTGACCAGCATCAGATCCCTCAAACGTCAATCTTCTTCCCTCAGAATCCTTATTTTCCACCAATCTCTTCTTCTGCCTTTCAGGATATCCCTCTCTTCTTTACAGCACTCACTCCACACTCATTCTCCCATCATTTCCCTTGTTTCTTCCTATTCAGCTTCCCTTCTCTCTGGAAGTTTGCACACTGAACTTGCCCCATCAGAGTTTTCCTTTGTGGTCATTACTCTTTTTCTTCTCAAGGGTTCTCTGTCTTTTCCTATATGTCCTAAGGGAGAGACTTGGAGAAAAATCTCCAGGGCCATTAAATTTTTATTGCTGTGCTTTTCTTGCTGCTGGGCATACTCCAGCCCAGTAAGGGCAAGGTAGGACCTTAATCGGTTGCAGAGCAGGGTCATGCTGCCTGTCTTTCCCGTACAGGACATTTTCAGTGTCTCCCCATGCCAGAAGGAACAATTAAATCCTTCCTCTCTGAGCCAGTAGGGTAATTAATGATAAGCGAGACATAGGGGGAAAGCTGCCACTGTCTCCCCATGTGCTCCCCTGCCATGAGCAACTAAGAAGAAACTAAGTTGGGTGTAGGTGTGTTCTCCTCCCTTCCTCCTACCCCTTGCCAGCTCAGCTATACCAGCATAGTACAGGATTGCCTTCTCAGGTAACAGTTACCTCTTTAAATCATTTCCAGCAAACAGGACTTAGTTACTCCCCAGACTCTGAAAGGACACAGCAGCCTCAGGAGCACAGCTCAGCTGACTCAGGTTCTCTCTCCGCTTTATGTTGATGTGGAGCAAGAACTTCACTTACAGCACTGTTTCTCTTAGTTCCCCTGTTATATTTTGTGCCATCTTTCCAATACATACAGTGTCTGTAGAAGCCACATGCCTATCTTTAAACTAGTGATTCCTGTGCTCTTGGCACTGCTTTTCTCCCAGATTCATTTAGAAAGTGCTTTCTATTTACAGAGACAGAGATCTCCCTAGAGCCACTGTGTTAACCACATTACACTTCCACCTGTAAGTGAAACACATTAACATTATTCATCATCTTAACTTTGAGCTGTTTATTATTCCCAGTTATCTTCCACAGGTATTATATCTGCTGTAACTGCATACACATTTTTGCATAAAGTCATTTTGTGTGCTTATCCTATACTGTAAATTCTGAGGAACATTAGCATCTCCTGTAGGATTATACACTTTTATAGAATTGTAGGATAAGTATAGGACAGTTTAAATAAAATAAATGGACATCCTTCTCATAATAAAATTCAGATGATTTGGATAGATTAAGGGAGGCTGTCTGAAGAGGAAAGAAAACCATCAGAAAATCCAAATTCTAATCAGAGCTCAGAAATGAGTAACTATGCATGTCTACATCTCAGTTTCCTTCTCTGCAAATTGAGAAGACTGATACTGACTTCAACAAAGCACTGTAAGATGTACAGGCAAAAAACAAAATACCAAGGAATTAGTAAGTGTAGTAAAATTTCTGAGTTTAACGTGTTGCACATCAAGTCCTAACCTTTTTCTGAAGTTCAGCAGAGTGGTTAACTTAGCAGTAAATCTAGGTTCAGCTACTAACAACAACAGGCTACTGTTAAAAGCCAAAAAAATGGAAATTTCATCTGATGGCCGTATGCTCTAACAGACTGATCCCATAAATGCCTAAAGGCTGTCAATAATTTGTATTACATAGCAAAGGAAAATTGATAGCAGGGACCTGCATCTTTATAAATCTTACCCATGTGATCAGCTAAAATAGAAATAGGATTTGTAACCTGAAAATACAATCTAAGAATCACAGCACGGAAGCATGGATTTGTGTCTGCACTAGTAAAAATGTTCTAAAGAAGAAAGACTAGGAACTCCTTCAAAATGCTAGGTGAAAACAGGGAGATGGAGCGGCCTCTCCAGTAAAAAATAAAAATAAAAATAAAAAAAATAAAAAGTGCAATAGTGATTGTAGAGGAAACAGTCCATTTGTTTTCCTCCATGAAACTCCTAACAGTGTAGCTATTTGAGGAAATGTTGATTTAACCTCATTCTAATTTAATAATAAATGCAAACCTAGAAAGCGTGATAAACGAGTCCATTGGGAGATAAGGATATAGCACAGGAAGCGTGTCAGTAGAATCAAAGAGATAGGGCGCAGCTAGATAATGCAGCAGAACCAATCTAGCAGTTGACTGCTGCCCAAATGGGCAGTCCCACTCCGCCCAGAAGATTTAGCAGGTTGAATCCACTCACCAAGGAGTCAAATGAGTGCCAAAACTGAGTACAGGAGTATTAGCCAGAATAGGATCACTCCTTTCAAATGCAGCAAGCTTTTAGATAGTCTTATTCTGCCTCAGTGTAAACACATCCCAAGTTCTGTATTTGTTTGATTCTGAAAGTCTCCATCCAAGGTCTGGATTAGTGACAATTTTTGAAACAGTTCAGTTATGTAGACTGAGACATGACTCAGAACATCATGCCTCCCAGTTGCTTTCTCCTTCCCTTTAGGGGGGAAGAGGCCCCAGAGAAATTTAAGTTTTTACAGTGCACTTAAAAATTTGAAGCTAAGTTAAAGAGGGTCATGCAAATTGATTATACCACTGATGGAAAAGGAGGCAGAACTCAGTCATGATACATTCTTTTTGGCTGCAATCAGGCCACCAACGATTACACTCATCTGCTGACAAAGTACGGCACATGATGTCCAAGATCTTAACAGGTATGTCAAAGAACTTGGAGGGAGAGTGACAGAGTGTAAGAGAAATAGGGCATTCAGAAATAGAGAAAGTCTGAGGAAAATGCGTTTCTTTAGTTCTGCCTCTCACAAAGCAAGCTTATACCATTATTGCTGTATTTGCATGACCATCCTAATGAATCTGCACAAACATCAGTGTAATTTTCATCAGGAGTATGCAAAAATGCAAACAATTTGGTTACCACCTCAGTCCCATTGACTCCTCATTGAAATCTCTGAGGAAAGGTGGATCCTAATATCCCAGTTTCCCTAAAAGAAGGGAAATAAACTGTGTGCATCAATATGCTTATACTGATATAGCTGAGGACTGTGGAATGCATTGCTTCAGTTTTATCAGTATAGCTAAAGCTGTAGCCCATGCCATAGAGAAGGCATAAATAGCAGGCAATGATCCCCTTGCTCTTTGCAGATAATTTATATTAAATAGGATATAGCATATGTATATATTTTTAATCAAGCTCATTTGCTTAATAGATGTTGAGTTTTATAAAACTCAAAATTAAGGCCTTTCTCTTGCAGAGTTGGTCTCAGAGCAATGAGAAACCATCCAGAGAGGTGCTAAATAGCTAGGTATTTCTACAGTCTCAGTCCCATATCTGTAGCCTTACTTAGACAAAGACTGGACAGAGAAGTCTCAACCCATCATGATATGCTGCAAAGGATAGTGACAGCTGAATTCACAGGAAAAGCCTCAAGACCAATGAGAACATGACTTGGCTTCGGCCCAAGCAACAATATCTAGGTTTAAATCCTTTCATTCAAGGTCACCTTGACAAAAATCATACAAACCTTTCTATTTATTGCTTTCATCATTTTTGATAGAGAGAGATATTTACCATCATCTTCCTCCCCACACTTGCTATTAATTATACAAAGCTTACCAAGTAACACTAAAGATTTCAGTGTTAAATCAGCATAACTTGAGTGTAATGGAGTATAGCAGAGAGAGTGGCCTCATATTTCAGTCCAGTTTTCAGAGGCAAGGTAACTATAAATCAGTCATCTTATTTTCGTATTTAAAAGGCGCAATTCAGTTCCTAGTCACTAAAATGGATTCTAGAAATGCTTTGAATAAGTCTTGCTTTTGTTGAAATGAATTTACAAAAGGCAATTATTTTGAAATGAATCTTAACTAATTTTTTGAGTAATTTGTAATCTACAAAAAAATCATTCATTTAACTTTTTAAAGATTTACGAAAAGCTAACTCATTAACCCTAAAATTATGAATGATTTATACTTGTTTTTTATTCTATACATTCCATTGTACATCCAGTCTTTTGACACACTTACATACTGTAGCAATTTTCAACAATGGAAATGGTTTTTAGTTTTTAAAATGACTTTTCATTTTGAAATTGAGCCAGTTATTTTTGTATTAGTCTAGTGCTGCTAGAGCTGGAAAAATTAACAGCAGTTTAAAGTTGCATGCATATGGCCCTATATTGAAAAGAAAGCAAAATGTATTGACTTCAGTACTCTACTCTAGAAATAAATCTATTACTATGAATGACAAATGACTCCATCCCTAGTTTGAGATAGTAGATTCTTTGATGAATAGAATGTGATTTATAAAATGTATTATTTAAACTTGTTCAGATACATTTCAATTTATAAGCTTGTTCACAAGGATCTAGTCTAGCTGCAGCTCCAATCCTGCCAGCTATCCTGTGAGAGCTGAACTTTGATTTCCTATTGAGACTTATTAACTTTTCAGGAGAGCTAGTAATGGCATCAGGGTTCAAATGATGAGATGATAGGTTGGGAGTTCTTTTACCTTTGACAGTTCATTATTTGGGGGCATACTTTGGATCACCTGCATCACATCACTCCTATTCTGCTGGGAAATTTCTCTATTTAAATAAAGAGGAGAAACCAAAGTGATTTCAAAACTGACAAAATGTGAGTTTCCATGATTATTCCTGTGACCAAAATCTCTGCATATTTAAGGAAAATGCTTTAAAGTTTATATTGCTGTCAATATTTGCTGACAGCTTTTAATACTCTGGTACCAGCTGAGTTCCAAGTACAATTATTTCTGACTTGGTTTAACTTAAAATAGAGATATAAAACAACTCTAAGTTATTTTTTCCTCTTTTTTGTGAGTGCAAAAAAATGTTTTGGAAATAAGACAACTGATATTTAGTCATTCCAGTCCAAGCATGTGTAGCTACTACAGTTTCTCTGAGGCCCTGAAAGAACTGGGACCCCACTGTCATCACAAGCAGAGCATTAAAATTGCACTTCTAATGGCATCTGCTGACTATGGGACAGACTAGGTCACCCTTTTTGTAGTTACAGCAAACAAATTTGGAAATTGCATTTTTCAGACTGAAGTGTGTCATTAACCTGCAGTACAGGTTGAAGGAGCTATTTTATCAATCCATTTTAACTTAGCATATTAAAGTTAATAGAATTCATCTCAATTTATTATTTTAGACAATATGATGACGTTTGCCTGGATATCGAAAAAATGAAATTTGAGACAAACTTTTTCATTGTTCACAATTTGATATTACAGAAATATGTTCCATCTTGCAGCCTTATATAAATAACTCAACTGAAATCAGCAAGAATACTTACTCCAAAGAGCAGGAGGACATAATAAAATTTTCATAGGAATAGCTATAACTCTATAGGAATTTCATTCCAATGTCATGATCCAGAAGATATGATTGAGCTCAGAGCAGTGGTACAACAGAAGTGGAATCTACAAGTTGCTGAAGCCGACTTGAGTCCTTCTGGTATTTAGAGGTAGCCCACAGTATTGAGTCAGTACCTGCAGTGTGACTCAAACCAAGACAGTTCAGTTTATGCAAGTTAAGATTTTGTTTTCTCATTTCAGTTGTTGAAGTGAGATGTTCAGTGTCAAAGTAAAATTGTGTGTGCAGTCTGGGAGATGTGTTCTTTCTCTTTTGACAGATAAGTGACTTAGCCCCTGACAGCACAAGTGATCAGACAACCAAGACAGCAGTCAGCTGCTGACAGAAGTTCCAATTTTTTTTCCTAGTCAAAACATGATTCTTTCCATTTACTATATGCTGACTTACTGGAAACATCATTCCTCTTGAGACATTCAAAATGAGATTTGGGGAACTATTCTCATCTTCCTTGCTTCTGAGAAGCTTTTTACATAGGGTAAAATATCACAAATCATATGCAGTTTGTGGAAAAAATTGAAGGAATTAAAAGACAGTCTTCCAAGGCTTTCCTTCCAGGAATAAATTTTAATCACAGGTAAGTCCAGAAGTTGACAAGAAGAGAAAGAAAGCAAATCTGCTATTTAAAATTTACTCCATCTCTATACTGTCAAAGTGGAGTCAGCTTCCATAAAGCTGATTTATAACCTTTTACAGAATCACAGAAGGGTTGAGGTTGGAAGGGACCTCTGGAGATCATCTAGTCCAATCCTCCTGCTCAAGCAGGGTCACCTAGAGCATGTTTCCAAGGATTTTCTCCTGACAGCTTTTGAGTATCTCCAAGGAAGGAGACTCCACAACCCCTCTGGGTAACCTGTTCCAGTGCTCTGTTACCCTCACAGTAGAGGTTTTTTCTCATGTGCCGATGGAACTTCCTGTGCTTCAGTTTGTGCCCATTGCCTCTCTTCCTGTTACTGGGCACCACTGAAGAGAGTCTGACCCCATCCTCTCTACACCTTTCCTTCAGATACTTAAATGCATAAGATCCCCCCTCAGCCTTCTCCAGGCTGAACAGTCCCAGCTCTCTCAGCCTTTCTTCATAAGAGAGGTGCTCTGGTCCCTTAATCTTCTTAGTAACCCTCTGCTGGACTTGCTCCAGTAGCTCCATGTCTCTTGTATTGGGGAGACCAGAACTGGACACAGTACTCCAGATGTGGCTTCACCAGAGCTGAGTAGCAGGAGAGGATCACCTCCCTTGATGTGCTGGCAATGCTCTTCCTAAGGCGACCCAGGATATCATTGGCCTTCTTGGCCCCAAGGTCACATTGCTAGCTCATGGTCATCCTGCAGTCCACCAGGACCCCCAGGTCCTTCCCTGCAGAGCTGCTTTCCAGCAGGTCAGCCCCCAGCCTGTACTGGTGCATGGGGTTATTCCTCCCTAGGTGAAGGACTTTGCACTTCCCTTTGTTGAACTTCATGAGGTTCCTCTCTGCCCATCTCTCCAGTTTGTCAAGGTCCCTCTGACCTGTGCATCTGTGTAAGAAAAGAGTAAATAAAACTGAATTGGGGTAAAGTGTTTGTTGACCGTAGAGGAGACAGAATCTATGCATTTAGTCATACACGTCCTCTTCCAGTATCAGGGCTGCCCCTTCTTCCCTTTGCTTCTGATGACAGACATTTACCATGGCCACTGTTCCTTTCTGCTCGTGTTAGATGAAATCTACTTGTACGCAAATACAGTAACCAGAGAACTGACAAGATGCAGCGTCTTGTCTTCTCCCAGCTCCATTCCCCAACTCGTGATCTTCTTATTTTGAGCATTTCTATAAAGGCCCACTAATCTTCAGTGTTCCTAACCAATGTGGCAATCTTATAATCAAGAACTGGGATTCTTCCCACGGCTATGCAAAGATCCTGAGAGTGTCCATGCATCAGCAAAGCCTGAGCTAAACCAGCAACAGCAACACATATAAAGATAGCAGAAATCGCATGAGGAGCAGGGACTTAAGGATGTTTGTTTCACATGATGCTGTATAGCCAAATACTCCTGCCTATAAAAAAAAGTACATGCAAAACACTGTTAGTTTGATAAGAATGACAGATTTTTACTCATTTAAAACAAACTAAACATTCCTGAAAACAGCTGGAACCTGTTTGATATATTAGCCCATAGCGAGGGCTGGGCAGCAGTGAGAGAGCTCCAAAGACACTGAAAACCTTCCTTTTGAAACTGCCAAATTGAACACTAGCTTTTTATTCCAAAAACTGTCCCCTCTTCCCCCTCCCCACAGCAGCAAAAGTGCACTTTAGAGGCTTGACTACTGCAGATGTTTATGGAAATAAAACATTCTTGGGTAGACTGCCAATATGCTTTAGCCCCCCTGTGGAGGACCGATCTCTATAAAAGTAACTCAGTCCATATTTTCTCAGCCTTTGACCACTCTGTTCAGAAAAACAACAAGGAGAAAAAGTAGTAAGTTCAATGAGCAACAGATCTGTTCAGTGGAAATAACTTTATCTGGATACTTATATTGCCTCCCTTACCAAAATATCTTGAGTGAGTCAAATTTACCTTTGTACAAACATCACATGATGTTAACTTTATTACCAAATCAAACCAGATGAGGCTGAACCACCAGACAAAAAATGAAAAATCTGCAGCATGTAATCTCAAGCTCCTTCCAAAACTATATACATAGCACCAAAGTAATACTCTTACACATTTCTCTACCATTTAAGCCTTGCTTTAGATATTAAGCAACGTCATATTTATCAGTACCCTAATTCATAAATGGAGAATGTTAAGAATTATGGACTAAGCCTCAACTAAGTCATTGGAATTAAAGCAGGGTTGTAAGAGTTTTAATACCTGATGAATGTGTTTACATGCCTCTTTTTTTTACTTAGTGCAGACAGAAAAGCTTTTTCTGAGGGATAATTTAGTCCACCTAAATTAGGTTTCTTTTGAGAACAGATCAGAGGAGCCACCCACCTAATGCTTCTAGTCTTGACTGATTCTTTGAGATTTGTATCTTCATTTCCTCATCTGAATACTAATGTATCAGACATATCTTACTTTGACATAAATAATATTCTAAACTTTATGGATGTATAAGATTTGTGCCCTCTGAATCAAATACCTACCATATTGCAAAATTTATTGGTGCATTTTATATTTAAATGTTTACTACTGTAATTAATATTAAATAATTTTCAGCCAACTATACCAGATGAAAGTAGCAAGTAAATCATTTAAACTGGCTTTGGACTACACTTAAGTGATACTCTACCAAGTATGACATTTTTGTTCTATGGATGAGTGATTTACAGCCAATAAGATGAAATTCAAAACTGAATATTCATAATTTAAAACATAACTTATTTTGATTAGTTACAAGCCACATCTTCAACTAACATAAAGACAACATAATACTATTGTTTTCACCACATCATGCAAACCATATCCATTGGCTTGAAGACTCCTACTGACTCAAATCACAGCTGAAGATCTAGCTCACAATTTAGAAATCACTGAAAAACATTTAAGCCTTCGAACTTAATATTTGCTTGTGTTCATGCTATAAAACTCAATGACTATAATAGTCATGGAAAATTAACGCTGAAGGGGCAGAGACTAATTTAGAATGAATTTGCTTTAAACATGGATGAAGACAATTCATTTGCCTGATTGCCTAGAGAAATGAAGTTTTGGATGATGAAATTGAGGCCAGCTGTTGAGAGAACAGGAAACTCAAAAAAACCCTGGAAGAATACTAGGGTGAAGACAGAGGCAAGAGTCAGCAATGATGAGAAAAAAAATGTTCAATTTTTATATGGAAAAAATGAAGAAAGAATCTTGGGGCAAACTAAAACACTAATTCATATGAAGAACTGAATATTAAATTATTAGAAGTTTTCAGCATAAAAAGTGACTGAATAAATTATTAAAGATATTTCTAGTTATTCTTCTGCTTTATAACTACTTGGAAACCTTCTGAATAGACCATCATGCAATATTCTTTGGGTGAAATTTAGTTGTTTCCTTTTAAATTTACTGCTGCAGCCTAGTCTGTTCCACCTCCGTATGGTCACCAGGCTGCCACAAGCAGACTCAACCTCAGCATCCACACACACTTCTAGGAAAATGTAGTTTGAATGTGGTCTATTACTTGTCTTTTAGACCTAGGACCACACATTTGTAGGCTCAGATCTCTGACACGAATCCTTGACAAATCAGAGTCAACCGGCCAGCTATCTTCCAACACCAGCAGCTGCCTGAGGAACTCGGAGCTTTGTTTGCAGTCTGGATCACATCTGCACCTTGCAGACACAACCCATCAAATTTGCTGTAGTCATTAGGGGCTTATAGTTGAACCTTTCTGAAGTCAAGGTCGCAGGCAATGAACAAAGCGGGGAAAAAACAAGAGAATAACAGCTCAAGCTGCAGAAACTTTGCTTTCAAAAACACTCAAATACCACAGATCTTTTAAAACAAAAGCAGATGAAAAATGCACTCTTCTTTAGTCCGGTCTCTTCCCAGTTAGCATAGACTATACATACCTTAAGCTCCATTTTTCCCAGAACAGAAAGCTTGAAGGAGTCTGTACCTTTGAGATAGGTATTCAAGTCAATTACATTTTAGTAAATATATTTTTAAAAGGATACTCTTTCAAAACCCAGAATCATGAGACAGTTGCCTTATGCTGTGGCATGATCATAATGTAAACAATTTGGCTTAAGCACTTGATAATTTGGTTTGCAAACCAACCTAAAACTGCACAGCCTATCTAATGTATGAAAGTCTCTGAAATCCTCAACTACTACTCAGTACACCTTAAGGAGTAAAATAGCAAAATAAAACTATCTGGAGGTTTACACAGATACCAGATGGGAGACTTAGAGAAATGTTGGCAGTTAGCAGCTAACACGAGGAAATCTGAAGGCCAATATGTGCAGACATTATGGCAAATAAGTTAAGTTGGTGGAAAGTAATCCTCACAATGAGATAACATAGCTTGTTCATATAATTATGATATTTGAAAAGTGTAGTAACTTCATTTAAATATCAAAATCTAGTCAGCATAAGCTATAATATTAATAGGCTGAGTAAAGAGAATAAATAGTTTTATCCTATTTAATCATAAATGTGGTTTAATGACCTTTATCTGATTATATGAGCAGCCCGAGCAACAATATTAAATGAATAAATAGAATATGAAAAGATTGTTAGCAGATAAGCTGCTTGCAAATTTCTAAATTAAATGTAGTTGGGAGGGGGGCTCTGTCATATTTAGTAGTAATACATATTCAAAACTAAGATAACTGCACAGGTGCTGCACCTGATCCTGTTACTGCTGAAATTCTGTGGGAAACCTCTCATTCAGCTTCTCAGTGGGAACTAAAGGATTTTTCAGGAGAGATGCTGGTTTGGCCCTTAGTCACATTGAGTTAACTTTCTCCAACACATGTAGAAAGATGCTAAAACCTGAAAAAGGTTTATAACTAGTAGTATTTTCTTTGTTATGCACATTACATAGTTATCATTACATAATTCTCTAATGTGCTTGACCTCGAGCATGCAAAAAATCAAAGTTGCATTCTTAAGTTTGGACTAAGCCTGTTTCTTTTCCCAGGTGGACAATGCACTACTTCGTACAACTTGTTGCACCTTGTCCATTTGTATAGTCCCATATGTGTTTTCTCAGGAAAAACACCAGCTTTGAAAGATATCACCCTTCCTCCCTCCCACCACAATTTTTTCCTTTTACTGTTTTTCCTACCCTTCCTTTGCCTACCTGTTTGTGCATCCGCACCTTGAACTTACTTGGCAACCTGATTTGCTTAGAGCAAAAATTTTTAGACAACGTGTTTTTTAGCCAGATCAGTTCCCCGGTCTTGTTCACAGCACCATCACAGAAACAGTTCTGCTGACACACCTGAACAGGCAAATAATTTAGATTCATACTTCTGCCATAGACAGACCTTCACCTTTAGTCAAGGTGCCTGATAACATTCTAAACAGGCTTGATTAGTAAAACAAAAATAATATATTAAAGAAATTCTCAAATGTAGATGTTATCCCAGAATGACACTGGCTGTATGATCAGGACAGATAATGTTTTATCCTGGCTTATAGATATATTTGCATCTAGAGATCAAAATGAGAATTTTATCCCATTGGCAAGTATAGAATCCATTTTTTAATGGGAAAAGAGTTACAGCATGGAGTCTATCTTTGTAAAAGATTTATACACATATGTATCTCAGATACAGCAGAAAAATAAAATATTGGAGGCAAATAGATGAGCCTTAATAAATGTGACTGACATTTTATCCTTGCAAGTTTTCTAAGTCTGGAATACTCTACAGGTGGCTCCTCTACCTAGAAATTTTTCCCAGTCCTCTGAAAATAAGTTTCCATTCTTTCAGAGTTACCTGCTCAAGTCAGTCAAGGAAAGCAACAGTTCTCCTCACCAGCTGGCAATTTTCTAAAAGAAAAACTCCACTGAGCACTAGTGAGGCCATCTCCAATGTAACATTTGTTCTCCCTTCCCTTGCTCTGTCTCCTAAAAGGAGCTTAACTGAGGTTCATCATTTTCTGGATACAACTGCTTTTGGTCTTAAATAAGATATTTAAGTCTGTAGAACAGAGTATGTGACAGATTCATGATATTTCACTAAAGAATTTTTATTTTAATTGTAACAATAGATTTCTACTAGTGAAACAAATATTTAACACTCAACCCATATATGTCCGTCTCAAAACAACTTATATATGCAATATGAACCAGAAAACATTTTGTATTTCATTATACATTTAATCTTGAAATGTCATATTAAAATTTAAATATATTCACATTTGCATACAGTAATGAAAAAATTAATTCTGATATTCACAGAACAATGAAACTCACATTTCTATAGAATTTTATTCCCTTATCCTCCTTTTTCATCATCAGTATCCCTGGCTTCCCCTTCCATATCTTTTAAATCACCCTGACCATACCTTCAGCTTCCTGCCTTGACTTCAATGGGAAGCTTCTCTGAAACTTCTCACACATGATTGCCAGTCAACAAGCAAACAAAATAACATTGAGCTTCAAGCTTTCTCTCAAAAAGGGCATTAATTTGAGCCTCTCCGTCTAGCTGTGAGGTTTCATGAAACTTGTCAGACTGAATACCATCAAAATTTTTACCCTCTCCTGCTCCCCCTGCCAACACAGGTTGAAATAGGCCAATGGGTTATGAAGTTGCTGGAAAGAGAGTAGCTAGAAATTACTACTGTCTCAGCCTTACAGTTTTCTAAGAAAGCAAAGCTTCCTTCTTGCATACACGGCAAGAACAGATGTTTAATGCTTCCTATCCTGCTTTGTGGCCTACTAAATGTATTTGTTTGGGAAAAAATAAATGACAAATTGACTTTTAGATTAATAGCTACCATATTGGTAATGTACAAATCACTTTTAACAGCCACTATTAACTTGGTAAAGAGAAGCTTGCTAACTGGTCTTTAATTAAGTACACTTAATGACCTTAAGGGGATTAGTAGTCTTGTCTGATAATCAATAAGCATGGCAAGATTGCTGCCCCATAGACAGAGGCTAGAGAACAAAATTAATCTTTGCAGATTAGTTCTACCTAGTTTGGTTTGTTTGCTGAAGACTTTCAAAATTACTTCAGCTTAATGTATTTATGAAAATCAGAATAGAAGATGTTTTACAAAAGATTTTTCCTCATTTATCCTGTGTTAAAATGGCATGCATGCTTGCTAAGGCAATCCTACATTCTCAGCAGCAGTTAGTGCAGATCAGTTTAGAAGAAATTAAAAAGAATGGATACTCACATCACAGTCCCCAGAGAAAGCAGAAGGCTCAATGAAAGGACATTGAAGACAGTACCTAAAAGACCTGAAGCGAAATATTGCCCCACAAAAGTTTATAAAATAAACCTGGGTGTGATCAAGACTTCATTCTTCAAGTCCAATGCAAGCCCTGTGGCTGACCCACCATGCGAGACCTGACTGCCTTCACCTGCTTGTGTTTCGGTTTCCCTTCCATGTTTCAGTTGAATCACAGCCATCCCAGCAGCTAAAAATAGCCATGGGAACACCTGATCTTCATGCCTTATTCTCATTATGCCTCCCATTGAAAACCAGCAGATAGCAAGCTTTTCAGATCAAATGCTGCTGCTTTCCTGTGATAGCTGGGGGATCTTTCAGCCATCCATAAATGCACATATCTTCCATCAACCAGCCTTCCTCAGCTCCTTGGAGAGCCACATCTTCTCTTCTCTGTTCCCCTTCACTGCCTTATCGTCCCTCTTCTGTTCCCCACAAAATAATCACAATTCAAGCTCTAGCAAAGCCAGTTTTCTCCAGCCTAATATACTTAATTTTTTTGATGCATCCCCCAGCTACTCATCTCTACCAAGCCAGAATTCCCCTAAACCACAAATGCCTGGAAATGCTGGTAGCACAGCAACACCATCCTTGATACTCCAGCTCTTATGCCCCAGCCTCTTCAGAGAGTACCCGAGCAAACTGTTTCTCCTTCCTCACAGGTGTCCCACCTTAGCAGGTGAGCTGGGGCTCCACTTGGAGGGAGCCCTGGGTGTTGTGCTCTTCCATCACATATGAAATAGTCTGTATAAAGAAATTGTTTTTCTCATTCTGTATATAAGCTTGTGCTCACTCAGGAACTGACAGAAAGAAAGTATTGTGCACTAATTTGTGTGCAGGACATGCTTCAAACCAAGACAGACTTTGGCCCTATGCACCTATCTCTACTGTGGATAAGGCATAGCAATGTTATACTTTTGAAAAGGCTCTTTCCTATTTTCCAAGCACGTGAAAAGAGAGACATGAAGGTACAATTTTCTTTCTAGGGCTCCTCGTGCCACCCTCAGGATGTATGCCACCTTCCAACATACAGATTCATCCCTCCAGTTTGAGGGTTGATGTTCCAAAAATTTAAAAAAGTCAGCAAGCATTACATTTAAATGACACAGATTCTCTTCCCACAAGTGTAAAATGCAAAGAACAGTGAGAACCAGCAAAAACATTCACTCTTCTAAATGACTCTTATGTTTTAGGTAGGAATTTATATGATAGCTTCATAGAAAAAAACATTTATGTTTAGGAGTGGTTTGGAAACTACCTCTGGTTCTTCCCTTTTCTCTCTAGAACTCCTCCCTAGGTCTTCTACTTCTCAAGTGTCATGCATGCAGTAAATCAAGAGGCTTAACTGTAAAATAGAAGCCTCTGTAAGACATGTATATAGTATATTGACAGTTATGCTGCCAGAGGTATAAGGATATTAAAACTGATTTCCAACAAGCTGAGGCCTTCTGCTTTCTCATTCTATGTCCCACAAATATATATTAATCTGACTCCCTAAACAGGGGTGATTAGCTTCCAAAAATAGCTGCTCATATAGAAGGTGGAACATAAAGCTCAGTTTGCCTTCACATAGTTCAACTTCAGCTGACAAAGTGCAAAAAACAGTTTGCATCCTGACCAGGATGAAACTCTATTGCTCTCAGTTTACAGGAGAGCCCTCCAACTTGATTAAACAGTTGGTATACCAAGACCTACAGATAAGACCTAACTCTTATTTCTATCCTCCCACTGTGTTTTTCTTAATTACATCTTACATTCCATGCTATACTTCAGCTTGTAAGGATTTCAAGGCAAAGGCACATCAGCTGTACACACTTATAAAGTGTCTCATTGCCACCTCCATACTAATAATGACAAACCACACAGGTTTCAGTAGAGGCAGGTTTGTATGCAGGTTTTTAATCATAGTTAGAACAAACCACCAACCTGATATATTCAAAGAGGATCCTACTAACACGACTATTCTGCTTTGATATCACTCAGCCAGAGCCAGCACAGAGAAAAAAAAGCTGTATCACTGCAGAACAGAGCTTATCCACAAGCTCTAGAGCAATACTCACTCAATCTACCAAAAGCCTGGCTTTGCTCCTTTCTGCCTTAAATACCCAGGGGAGACCTCCTGTCCGACAGCCTAAGCCTCTGGGGGCTGTTGCTTACATTCGTGCCAGCTGAGGGCAAATTAGGGTAAAGCTCTGGCTCAGCACCCTGGAAGCCTCTCAATGTGCTCAGGTGCAAGCAAAGACCCAAACAGCCCTGTGGCTCCCGAGGGAGCCCAGCTGCGACTGCCCTTCAGTCGGGGAATTGGCTAAGGGGAAAATGTGGGCCAGGACACTACAGCTCTTCAGAGCTCCCCAAATTGTTTTACCACTTAAACAAAACATTCAATATAACATTGCCCTGAATCTGGGTGTAGGGCAGGCCTTTCACTCTACCACAAAACCAAAGAGCAACATTTTTGTTTTCTATTATGATTCTTCTTTATCTCAGTGTCTGGCCTGCTACTTCTTTAGCTTTGTGGGCCCATTTCTTATTCTATACTGACTTTAGAAAAAAGGATAATAAGAAATGAATATAACTCCATTGACTCCAATAGTGTTAGTTGTTATAAAACAGACATAACAAAATGGCAGGTTAGAGCCTTTCTCCTCTTCCCTGATTAGTTTTCTAGTCCTACATATATTCTTTCTCTCTTTCTGCCCATATGTTGGAGCTTTCTTTCTCCACAGCTGCATTTTCTTTCATATACACTTCTCATATCCTTTCTGTAGATTTTATCTCCCTCCTCTAACACGGTCACGACCTCCTCATCTTCAGATTCTTCCAAATCTATGAGCATGTTTGACGATTACTGTTTGCTACCATTTCTGGCCACTATAAATCTGTTCATATTAGCCAATAATGTAAACAATATATGGTCTGCTCCAGACCACCCTTGCTGTTGGCATAGCCTTTAAATTTTAAATACATTTTTAATGCATTTGGTAAGTTACTCATTGCCTTGCCAAAATGAAGTCTACTGAAATAAAGGGCAATTTGGCTGGGCCACAGTGCCAAGTACAAATAATTTATCTTTAAGCTGGAACATCTGTTAAGATCATTTGACTTCATGAATAACACTTCTAGATAGCTTCACTCCAAAGATCTTGTTGTGCTTTACAGGTATTTAGTCACATAGCTTCTGTCACTTGCTTTTAAACATTGATGGAGTAAACAAGAAGGAATAATGCATCAGAGCAACGTGTTGTAATGATTCGGTTACGATGTACTGTAGCATTCACCAGAATGCAATCCAAGTTGCTTAAGTGTCTCCAGCCTTCTATAATGAAGTTTCTGGAGTTTCTGGAGCCAGCTCAAATAGTAGGATGTTATGCCTTTGGAGTGGATGGCATTACAATAGATCTGTGTTACTTATGTGAGGGTCTATGAAACTGGTGCTGTTAGGCCCATATATTTCTCAGACACAGCGTCTATCAGCAAACCTGTGCCAACCTGTACTTTTCATATAATTATCAGGATTCCAAGCATAGCTTCTGAAAACAAAAAAGGAATTGTGTGAAATTGGAAATAGTTCTGATCTCTTATCAGAAAAGGCCTTCTTTGATCATTTGACAAGACCAGTGCTGAGTTTTAAGTATTAATATGAAGAAATCAAACAACCTTTTGGCCTATGTTTGTTTCTTAAAATATATATAAGAAAGCAAACCTTAGACACTTTAGCTGCCTCCATAGTAAGGCTTGTGTCTTAGGTTAACTGCTGCTTTTTGCACAAAATATTTTATATTAGGGTTCCTTGTACAAGAGTGCATTTTCTATGAATCAAGTGTGCTTAACTACATTGCAGATTTTCTCCCCATAAAATGCCAATAAGTAAATGGAAGCAGGGAAACAAGTTAGCTTTTCTTCATATTTAATATCATCTTTCTCTCTCCAACCTTTTCTGATGTAAGTCTGTAAAAAGTGGTGTTGTCCTAAAAGGATGTCATGGAATCTCTTGATTTTCTGGGGGCTATAATCCACCTTTCAGGCAGGCTTTGTTATGCTGCTCTTGTGAAAAGGTTTTGTAGCATAAAGTGACCGACCTTAATCTTTTCACATTGGGAGTTGAATTTTTTTTTTTCCTGAATCTTCTGGTTGTAAGACAGGGTCCATTTATATGTAAGATATAAGAATAGTCTGGCTCAGCAAGTAATTTAGAAAGACATTTGGTCAATGTAAAGGAGTGAGTGAGGGAGGGGGAGGGAATCCCCCTCACCATTGTACACTTTTGTCATGGTCACCTTGTGAGTGGGTCTATGTGTCTAGGTGACAAAAGAGCAAGGGAATCAATGTAGGAACTATGTAAAACCTCATATTGCAAGTATAGGCACATTTACTTCTTACAGCATTATCAAAGCCCATCTTAACAATTTGCCTGAAGATTCATTCAACATGCCACAATCTCAAATATATCAAAGACAATTTTTTTTTGTTGCGGTAGTCAAAGGATAAGATATAAATGGGAGAGGGCAAAGAGTCATCAAAAGAAATTGAAGAACTTGTTCATTTTATTCCAATCTGAGATGCAAAGCAAAGCCAGTGCAGTGCTGTAGTTTGCTATGTCCTTCGCTGTTTCCTTATGGTGTGCAGAACTGGCCTCAAGAAGCTACCTATTCCCTTCCACAACTGTTTTTTTTTTTTTCCTGTCTGTAAAAAAAGATGGAATGCATGTAAAATAGCAGTCATCACCTGCATACATGGACTAATTTATTAATTCCCACAGTACTAGTGGGATGTGGGAACTCATCTCCACTTTACAGATGGAAAAGAGCCAGTAAGTGGCTTGTCCACGTTCATGTAATCAAGCTGGAGTGGGACAGAGACTGATTATCATGAATTTTTGACTCATTTGCCCCATTTCTACTCATTAGGAAAGACCTGTGGCTAGTTCACTGATGCTGCTGTAAGCTGTTCATGTTATACTCTGCAGACTGAAACTCAGCTGAAGCAGCCACTGGCACACAAGGCTCGTGCCACAGCTTCCACGGTACCTTGAGCAGAAAAAGGACCAAGGCAGGATGTGCCAGTATCTGGCTGATCTCAGTCTTCTGGAGTGATAGTTGATTGCCGGGGTAGCCAGACACTGGGGATTGGGCTGGTCTCCTGGGAATGGGGAAAGACAAAAGTGGCTTTAAACCACAGCACAGAGAGCCAAGAGAACGCCACCCTTTTCAGGAAAGAGCCCTTTCAGAGAAAGCTGGTGGCACTGAAGTGTCACAGATACTGCAGTGACAGCCAGAATAGAAAGGGTAAAAACAAGGATCTAGTGAGACTATACTACAGTGGGTTTTTTTAGTTTTTTTTTTCTTCAAGGAGGGAAGGGAGGGGGAATTTGGTAATGCAGCCTCTAGGTTTTTCCGTAGTACAAGAATCAGGTTGTATCAGATCCCCTGCCTTTTACTTTATTAACAAGCAGGACTGGTTTTTGCGTTGCTAGTGAGGCTGCTCTAGCTTGTGATGCCGACTATCAAGCCTGAGATTAGAGAGTCTGTGCTGTCCACTAAGTACCACTTACACTAATCTTCGTGATACACACAACCTCTATTCCAGCGCTTCCCTAGGGCCAGCCCCAAAAGGCTTAATGTTGCTGTTCTGGCTATTTCTTTCCAAGGAGAAGAAAAGTGTGGGCTAGGGCCCTGAGTACAGAGCTGCAAGCCAAGGGCTTTCAGCCTGCGCCTGTCCTGAGCTGCCCCTGCACCTTACAGTGGGTTGGCCAAAGTGCATTTTCTTAAAGGACCTTTATCATTTCCCCCCTTAATTCCAGTGGCAGCAGCAAACACATGGCACTTTCTTTTCAGAATCATGCCCCAAAAGTGTTCAGTACACAAGAAATTGCTATAGCGTTTTTAGGTTATTTCCTTGTTTCGGGATGGCATTGGTACAAGAGTGCTGGTTCTTAACGGAAGAAGACCGTGAGGTGAATGGAGGGGGAGAAGGCGAGGTGAAAAAGCTGAGGAGGGGGTTGTTCTTTGTCATTGCTTCTTTTATGATTGTTTTAAACTGCTGTACAATTAAGCTGAGCTACTTATTAAGTGAATGCTAATGGTTTTTGCAAACTGTTTCGATAGCAGAATGGGACAAACTGCAGGCAGAAACTGTTGGTGCTGTCTGGGAATCAAACCCGGCCTGAGGAGGAGATTTCACGTCTGCATGTAATATAGCTGAGTAATGCAGCTCAGCCTCAGTGGGTTGTAGACACTGATTCATTAAGACATTTTTATTATGGACAAATTATTCAGTGAAGGTTCAGATGAGGGTAAGAAGAAGAGAGACCTGTGTACCTGGCAAGTCCATGCGGCGGTAAGCTACTAGGCCACAGGAAGATGAGAGTGCTTTTGTTTCAGAATATAGAGACGTCCATGGGGATTCAGACACGGATTTTTTTTTTCTTTTTCTTTTTTTTTAAATTTAAATAAGAATAGCGGTGACGAAGGAAGCTACTCATGATTTTATGCAGTTTTCCCATTAAGTGCCATAGAGAAGCCATATAGACTCAAAGTTAACCCCTGGCAAGTAATACTGGCACTTTTGTGGCTTCTTTGCAGCCTCATGTGAGTGTTGTGCCCTTATTGACTTCCTTTTACTGCCAGTCCCTCACCTTGTGGACATCCCCAATGAAGCTGTGAAATTAGACAGAGCATGGTAGATTGAACTGGAGAGTGTGAGGAGTGCAATTTTTTTTCAAAAGCTCTTGTGATTTAAAAGTATTTTTTCTTTAACCCTCCTTTCGCTTGCCATTAACTTTCTAAGTCTCTCTCTAAAAAGCATGCAGATGAGGCACCTCAGAGGGCCAGAGCAGTGCGCGAAGTCTGCAGACCTTGTATGCATTGCTTGCCAAGAGGGTTTGTGAAGAGCGGCCCCTCGGACGCAGTCAGCTGGCACGTCTGGCTGCCGGGGCCCCAAGGCTCTCCGGCAGCCCCAGGCTGCGCCCGTCTGGGGCAAGACGGCCGTGCACAGCCGCAGCCCGGCTCTCGGCATTCGCGCGAAGCCGGCGAGCACAGCAGCGCCCGGCAGTTTGACAGGCGGCTGTGGCAGCAACAGCGGCACTGGCTGACGGGAGGGACAAGGCCCCGCGCCGGTACCGCGGTACAGGGCTGGCGTTCAGGCTGCAGGACCGTCTGCGGTCCCAGACAGCCGCCCCCGAAGTGGAGCCGAATCACTGGCTAAGTCCGGCAGCGGCGCCTCCAGGAGCACCAGGCTCGACTGGAGCAGCTGTGAAGGAAATTGCACGAACGGAGATTTAGTGTTGTCCCTTTAGCTTGTGGAAGAGATAATCTGGCCCATTTAATGTGCAACAAAATTTGCTCTGTTTCACAGGCGTGTGGACATAGTTTTGCCTTGAGAAAGCAGCAGTAAATGGCTCTGAAGTCGTGCTGTCACTCGCTCGCTGAGCAGCGGTAATACGGAGTGGCAAGGTCTGTTTTCCTGGGCGGCTTTTTACATATGAGTAACACTCTTCATAAAGAACACCACTTAGTCTTACGACAAAATTTCTCTAGTGTGACACAGAAAAGCATTGACATCATTCTTTAAGGCTGTAGAATTTATGGCACAGTTAATTATTAATTTGGCTGGCATTTGTAAAGTAGAAGGGAGTTCTTGTGCTTTTAGGCCATGCTCTCAGTGTGTAAATCTCTTGTATGGCTGCCATAATAATATTCCTGCAGCTATGTTGTCACCTATTGTAATTTTTCTGCTAATAAGAAAATTTAAGCTAACTAGGAATCCTAAATTTGGAGACTAGTTGTTTATTTCAAATATACTCTAGAGAAATAATAATGCAGTTCTGCTCTGAATTTAATTTAAACAGGAACAGGCAAAACAAATCTCTGCGGAGGGCATTTGACAATAATAAAATATTTCTCCCAGCGGGTGAGCTGGTAGCAATTGTATTGTTGCCATCAAAGCTCACGTTTCAGCAGGTCATTACCATCATAACAAGCCCTTGGACCAACTGGCATGGACATGCAACATTGAGCTCCTGATGGGCACATTATTTCAGACCTTTAACTTCCTGGAGAACAAGACAAATACTCCTGGGAACGGAGGATTATATTTTGAAATTCCTTTCTTTTCTGTTCTGCTTAATAATAAGATCCTGTGTGTAATCAATCTACCGCCACTTGCTTTCTTATATTAACAGAGATTGTACGAAACTGCGCTCGGGAATCTGAATGCTGAGAAAGAACGGCCTTTAATCGTAACAAAATAGTAACGATTAGTGTGTCCAGGACATAGCAGTGAAAACACTTTTGAACTCTTGTGAATAAAAAATGTTAAAAAAGCAAGCAAATGTACCTGTATTCTTTTTTATATTCACTTTTTGTTTTTTTCCTTCTATAGCAGCCATGAGGAGGAAGTTTATAGACTATGGTAGAGGAGAGACAATCCAGGCACAGAATCAGCATCTTATCAGACAAGCAAAACACACGGTAAGTGATGCAGCCACAGCAGCCAGGCTGTAAAACGAGGTATATACTAATTAACAAAGTGCCATGTGAAATCAGAGACCTGCATTACACTAGAGAGACAAAACACAAAGTAAAGGAAAGGTGCAAGTGGAAAAGCTGATAAGGCAAATAAGCAAAGGCATTAAAAAAATAGAGTAGGAATTCAGAGAGCAGATGAAAGCTGTCTCATTCTTGAACCAGAACAGGTAATGTTAAAAAAAAAAAAAAAAAAAGAAGAAGAAAAGAAAAAAAGGAGAGAGATCCCTGTGCCAGAAGCCTATAGGCAAAAATCTCAGGTGTTTTTCAGTAGGGTACTATATTATAGGGTATATATATTAGTGATGCTGCAGGGGGACACTTAAAGAAGCTATGCAGCTATGCACCATGGGGTTTGTGCCACTAAGGACAGTATTTCCATGTCTATGTTATCTTCGGGAATCCATCGTCCTTTTTTTTTTTTCAACCTGTTTAACCTCTACGAGTATTTTAGCAGCGTTGGTATCAGGTATTAAGCAGCATACACAATTGCATGTGTAATAGCATTGATTGATGCATGATTTTCATGGTATTCCTTTTTTTTACAAAAGGATCAGTTGCAGAGACCATAGCTGACCACTTTTTTATTGATGTTTGCCAAACCCTTTCATACTGTGAATCCATGAGGTCAAAAACCCCAGCAAAACAAAAGCCCAAAGCAAGCCCAAATTAAATCAGGTTCAGACTATTATTGGGATGCGAAGCTCCCAAGAAAACGCAGAGCCTGTCAGAAATCCCACACCATTTAGTAGCCACCTCAGTTAGCAGCACGTTTTCCCGTTTGCATCAATATTGACGGCATCGGCCAGCTTGCGAGCGCGCACCAGTGCCAGCGTAACAGCGTGGGTGAGGAGGAGCGGCACGCTCCCGGGCCACACAGGCTTGGTGATACAGCCAGCGGGCTGCCGAGTGGGCAGCTATAGCGGCAAAGCTCTGCTTTTACCCTGGGGTAGCTTGTTTTATTTTTTGGGAGGGGGAAGGAAATGGGGGATGTAAACCCTTTCAGTCCAAACGTAGTTTCACTGAGCTGAGCCATAGCCGCAACAGGAACACTTTGTCAGCTTGCCAGTCTCCTCCTTTTATTGCAGCAGTCTCTCCGTAGCCTTAGCCGAGGTCTTTAGCAGCAGATAGCTGTAACAGTGTGTGTTGCTTGAGCTACTAAAGCCACCGCCCCAAGCCTTCCCCCCCCCCCTTAAAGATTTACTAGCTATTTTCATAGTTTAGAGAGGTTTGTGCTCCTAGCCAAATTCCCCACAGATACCTATTGAAACATTTCTGCCTACCTAAACATTTCCATTGGCTTTCTATGCCCTTTCTGGCTTTACTGCAGAGACACTGCGTGGTCTTAAAACCTGCCCCCCCCGCCACGCACACACACACACACACACACACATGCACGTGCACACAAACCCTACAGAGTTGCATCCCCAGAAGTGGCTGCTTTTCAATATTCCCTGTACAGCCTTTGCTGCGAGGCTACATTTGTGATTGTACTGTGCCTCGTGATCTTCCGATGAAAAGCGGTATAGAAATGCTAATTACAATTTTTTAATTGTATGTGAAAACATTTAACCAGTGAGTAGATGCAATCAGGTGTTGTGGGAGGCTGAGAGCACCACTGTTTACACTTGCTTTTTTTTTTTTTTTTTTTTTGTCCTTTGTGTGCGATAGTTTATCTCAGGGCGCCTTGCACTTTCGAGTTATGCTGCAGTATCGCGCTCGGCTTTGAAGAGCTGCTTTGCAGTAACGCAACATCACAACACTACAGAGGAGGGGAAAACAATTCTGTACGCGTGTATGTATGTACGTATGTATGCTCGTGCATGTACACACGCATGCGGTGTCGACACTAAAAAGCAATTTTGACCTCCTTTGAAGAGTCCACAGGCGATTAAACTCTCTGTTGCTCTCTGCCACTTCTTTTCCTCAAAAAATTACGTCTTAGTATGGTTAAAGCATAGAAGGCAATAATAGCATGGAGGAGATCCCCTCCCATTTCAAAGCAGATTACCACTAAAAGACTGCAAAGTACAAAAAGCCCCCAGTGCTTTCCCGGCAGTCTAGGGGAAACACTGCTTGTGCCTGCGCAGCGCTCTGCTCAGTAGCCTTTGTGGCATCAGCCCAAATCTCCAGAGAATGGCCAGCAGCAAAGGTGAGAAATATGTTGGCAAACACAATGACAAAATACTATCAAGATAGGCTAAAAAGCAAGAAAAGCACACATTAGCACTTCTGTGATGGTTCCAGAAGGGTCCACAGGCAACACAGGTTGACCCTGTGCAATCAGGGCTACAACCTCTCAGGCTGTGAAAGGCTGAGAGGCCACTGACTGGCAGTTTTTAACAACGCTGTTTAACCCCTTTAGATCTTGAACACTTATCAGTGCTCTTCATTAACACCAATCTATATTATTGCTCCTGTGGCTATTTACTTCCATTCTGAAAAGCTGGATCAAATAATACAGATTTTTTTCTTAAACCCTACCCCAGCACACATGAAAGGAGTCTCCTGCAGCAGGAAATAAATGAATGATAGACTCAGTCGTTGATGGAGAAAGCAAATAAGTACTTCTGGATGGTATTAATGTGATCTTAAAATACTGGGAAAGTTTTCTTTTATGACATTGACAGAGAGGCAATGATTTTGAGTAATGCAGGCTGATGTGGAGATGCTTTAAGATTAAATAAGTGCTATATAAAGGCCTGTCAGACTGCATCCTAATGTGCTATGAGACATTTTGCATATTTAAGAGTATGCAAAATGTCTTATACCACACTGGAATTCATTCTGACAAGGCTTTATATAGCATTTATTTATACTCATATTCTACTTTAAGGGAATAGGTATAACGCTCGCTGCTCTCTGAATGGAAGTAACAAAAGGTAATGCTTATTGGTTTGTTTCCTTCTCAGAAAAAGAAAATAAAACCAAAAAAACCCCACAACACAAAAAATAAAATAAAAGCAATCAAAAGTGGAAGCTTGTTTAATATTGCTCTACCATCATCCTGAAAGGCATAATAATTTGAGTTACACATCTGAACTGATTGGAGTTACAGAATCATATCTCCTTTTTGCATTTAACAATATATACAATATAAAATAAATACATTTACACAAATGGACATTGGTTGGAGCACACGGTATGATACACATCACAAAAATATACAGTTGATTGCTATACAGATGTGAAGCCCATCTACAGCTATAGACATGTTTGTTTTTGTTTCTTTTTTTTAACTACTGGCTATTATGCAACTCCTGGATTATTATAAGCAGTTTAATTTTTTTTGTCCTTTTGTGATCTTTGCACGATAAGACTGCCATAAAATGTTTTCCTAGGCAGGTAAACAGAGACGCTTAAATAATTAAAATACAATCACCAACACCCATTTTCTCTTCTATAAGAAAAATAGCAGTTTTAATTTTTTATATCTTTTTATGTTATCATTTAAATGCAAAATAGTGGAATAAATACAACAATCTGATCTGATTGAAACAAATGTGTAACTTCTGGAAGTTACACAATCATATTGCTTTAAATAAGAAAAAAATTAAAAAATGAAGCAAAAATAGAAATTAAATTGTTATGGCTAAAACTTACACCCTTTGAAAATTTCCCAACACTTCACATTAAGTAAGTGGTCTTGAAAGAACTCTTCTCCAGCAAGGTTTAAGATGAACAATATTATAAAGCCCGTGCAGTGCTTTTAGCTATATTTCAGGTAATGTTTTTACAGTCTTGAGATACTTGTTCTTTTGCAGCTCCAAAAAATTACTGAAAACGAAAACTAAAATTTGCACCGTGTGCCTTTAACACATCTCCATTTTTTTGTGTTTTTGTATATTTTTAGTTGATTGGCTTTTGACCCTGAAGCCCAAGTTCTTTAATGTGATACAGCAAAAACAATATTTATATTATATATTTATATATATATAGTGTACTTGAACAGTAGCAACTTAAACCCTGCACAAACTTTCTGGAAAATAAACTTTTTTTTTTGCACTCTTACATATATAAATAATCTTATAGAATCAGCACCTTTTTCCCAGGAGTTGTATTTTTTTTTTTTTTGTCATTTTTAAAAAGGGATGTGCCAATTTCTGAACTCCTATCACAGCTATAAATTTCAAGTTATTGACCATCTGAATGAATTGCTAATGATGATTTATCTAGAATCACACTACAGTCACTTCTCTACTGAGAAAACACAATCTACAATATAGTCCCATATAGCTAATGATAGATACACAGTTTTTCTCTAGCACAAGGCTGATGTAGCATCAGCCTGTTGTATTTTGTTTAAAGCACACAAAGTAGCAATAGTTTTGGAAACTTGTCCGCACCAAAAAGTTTTGCAACAACACAGAGCGAGTTAATAACAACATCTGAGAGATGATTGAATAAAAGCTATATTTACAGCGTTTAAAAATTAGACTTATCTATAATCTTGAAATATTCAAAGTTTTATTTCTAAGCTATACATTGGTATTCTATAATAAACTGTTACAGAAATTATCCCTTGTTTTGAAAATATTATGATTTCAATGTGTATCTGTTCATAACGAGTATCTGTTTGGAGTTTCGATCTCTTAATTATTACTAGGAAGAACCTTATTACCGGTAAGGAATAGAATATACTACTGTAATCTCCTGAGGAATTGTACATCCAATATTGTCTCTAATTCTACCCTGTGTCTATAAGCACACACCACAAGAATCCAAACACCACAAGAAGAACAAGACAACAGTCTTTGAATGCAACATAAAAATTCAGAAAAGCACAGCAAACATGAAACATTGAAAAGCTGAACTACATTTCTTTTGTTTGTTAGGATTACAATTTTAATTACATCTGTGTACATAGAATAAGGATGTTCACATAGTACAGGGAGCAGCTACTAACACTGGTACATTGGTATAGCATTTGATGGAGGTTATTGTTTATTGGTTATTTAGCGACTGTAGTCTTCTGGGGGCATCTAATTGGTTTATACATTAGATTACACCTCTTAACAGTCTTGAAACTGACTGACTTTCATGCTGTGACAATACTGGTTGAAAAGCACATATACTGGTTTAGCTACTTATTAAAATTGCAATTTACAAAATAAAATCTAAATTAATAAATAATGTATAGAAGTGTTAAATTCTTGAATTTGGTCAGAAGTCTACTACTCTGATTTCTTAATTTTGCAAATACTGGCATTTGCCTTATTGCTGCTAAGCTACTATTGGTTCATAGGGGGTTTCTGTGTGTGTAAGGTTATAATTTTGCAAACAGGCAGTATCTCATTCGTTTACAACTGAAGCAGTTAGAAATCACGTAGCAACTACACCGTTGTACAGTCGCTGTCTCCTAACACCTTTAAAGATTGGTATTTGACTTGGAGTATTTATATGTTAGACTACTCAGATACACTGTAGGTGTAATCTAATCCTTTGAGTCAGTGAACATTTAGGTATAAACTGGAGCTCATGTTAAGAAACTGGATGTTTTGGACCAGACTGGCACACAACATAAATTGCATCCGTGATAATATGCACCTTCCCTTCAACTATTGCTTTAGTAAGATAAATTCCCACATTAATAAATGGCTGAAAACTGGTAAAGCTGGTACAAAAAAATCTCCATTAGTAAGAAGAAACAAAACATTTAAAAAAATCTTCCTTCAGGATTCATTTGTCCTTCATTATTGTTCATCATTGTTCAAGCCAGCACAAAAATGCAGTATTTTTTTCTCTTTAGTATTGCATGAATGAATAAAGCTTAAACTATTCCCTGAAAAAGTTACATTGTAGCTAACCTAAGAAATATCTGGAAGACTTGAAAAAACAATTAAGGAATCAAATGGCTGTAACTGATCTAGATGGAAAATGCAATGATAAGAAGCAGCCGATGCATCGTCGCTTAGTCGTCTAATTAGAGACTGCTCCTATGAAATCTAATACTGCATTCAGTCAGTTCATCATGTTGTACTGTACTGCTAGGTACGATGGTTCTCTCTTTGATTCCTTTGTCACTGGGGACATTATGGTTCATAATAAGTTCACTGGCATCCATATTATGGATTTCCATCCTTTGGCAGGCCTGGCTTCCATCTCTCTTCAATTAGAGACCTCTTTTAAAAAGTTCAGCAGCAAAGAAAAAGAGAAAAGGAAAAAGGAAAGGAAAGAACAGAAAGGAAAAGAGAGAAAAGGAAAAAGAAAAGAAAAACTGCATCAGAAAGACACAGAAGAAAAAGTTGAAAGCTGCTTCACAGTCTTGCTGCTAAATATCAGTGCAGTCATTTTTTTCTTAATTAAACACTAAGTTTCTTTGCCATTATTATCCTGTTTATTTTCCCTTTTTTTTTTTTTAAACGTGCATGATGGGAAAGCCCATGATGCTTTAGTCAGACCTTGGCCTCCAGCATTTCCAAAAAAAGTTTGTGCATGGGGACTTTGCCTTCCAGTTTGATGTTGTAGAAATGTTGCACAGCCTTGGTGGAGGTTTGCCTCAGAAGTGGGAGAGTCATCAACATCTTGCCAGCACGACGTGGATCTTCCATGTGCTGTCCAGCCTCATAATCCTGCAGAGCCTCATGTAAGACGTCCTGAAGTTTCTGCACTGCCTCAACATCCTCTATGTGCATTGAGTCTGCAAAACAAAGGAGCAACAGGAGTTTTCAGCTTCGCGTACCAGAAAGTCGGGTTACTCTGTAGCTGCACCTCACGTTAACTGGTACTGTACTCTCTTACAAAGAAGAAAGATAATTACCCACTTATTTCTATATTGACCTTCAGGAAAAAATCTGGATCCCCTGTGGAATTACAAATGCATAATTAACTCTTGGGTAAGTAATCTTTCTCCTCATCCTCCTCAAACTAGTAAAATGGTCGCCCTAGCTGCTACATAAACCATTTCTTACAGCAACTGCTTCAAAGAAATTATAGCACCAGAGGACAAAGGCTGTATGAACTGAAGTCCACACTTTATTGGAGATGCAAGAATTACTCCCCTATTATGGCAAAGCTTGGTAAAATGCTGTGGCAAACTCCAAGATTGTGGAATTGGAAGCGACGGCCCTTACCCCCTGGCGAGGGACATACGTGTCTACGCAAAAAACACAGGATTAGCACTGCTTCACTGACACAAGGGAAAAGGGGTTTTGATGTGATTTCCTGACAGGTTTAGCAAAAGTTTTTCTCCCTCACATTCAGATAGGATCCAATACAGTTTTCAATTTGTGGTAGGCAACACTTAGTATGTTCCTGAACTGCTTTTGCTCTGTAAAGCTAACATTTTACTTTTTTTAAACACCTACTAGGTGTATCCCTACTGTCTCACCCACCAGAGGATGGTTTATATTGGTATTGCAGCTTTTTTGCCCTTTTTTTAATCACTCAAAGCAAGCACCTTGTTTTGTAGGTTTCCAGGTGAGATGTTTTGGTGGTATAAGTATTGAGTGACAAGCCTAGACAAATGCACATGAGGAACTAAATTAAACTGCTACCTGACCTGGAAAGATTAGAGCAACAGAAGTGTGAAGTAAAAAGAAAAGATCCAGCTGACATAACTGTAAAACCCTAAACAGCAGAAATACAAGGAAGGAAGATGTCCTGGAGAACCCACAGTTACTGGGCCACGCTGAGACGACTTCAGATGAGCAGCCCTAACTCGGTGACTTTGATGTAATCATAACTGTCAAAGAAAAGAATTACGTGGTCCAAAGTGAGGTGCATGTAATTAAAGTAGAACAGTCACAAGTGAAAAAGGCCACCAAGCCCTTCCTATCAACTACCAAAATCTGGATGGCCCACAGACTCCAGAGTCCACAGATCCCAGCACTCCATAATGCTCCATATCAAAATATAATATTTATTGTGAATACTAATTTCATGCATGCAGAGGCTTGGTTTGCCATTAACTGATGCACAAGCTATATGTAACTGCTGCCAGGGGTGAAAGTCCTAGGGATCAGTGACACTGTACAGGCTAAAGAGAGAGACTGGGACAGTAAATCAGGGTGAGACTGGGACAGTAAATCCATGGCATTATTAGAGCATATCTTTAAAAGTTCCATTTAATACAACTCTTGCTTTGCATCTTCATTTTTTGTTTTGGAATAAAGCTCCTGTTCTCCAACAGAATAATGACCGTGAAGCTAGATAGCGAAGAAACCACTTCTATCGTTGTTTCCCACTCCTGTATTAAGCAGTATCATGCACTGAATCACTGCTTTGATAGGGCCTCATGTTTTACCCTGTTGATGATAACAGAATTATAGAAGCCAAATTTTGTAACTTTGGCTTCAAATATCTAAATTACATTCTAAGAGTTAAGATATATCTAGAGTTTCATTTCTTAATAATTTGTGTATAACTATTTCCTCGGATAATTTGGGCGGGCTCTCTTTTTGAAGTATAAACATATAAAAACAAAACATAAACCAGTAAGTAACAGGTTAACCAAAATGCTCCAGCTTCTATTCTCAAAACAAATGTGCAAATTGAAAAGAAAAAAAAAGTTACAGCTCTTGCTCTAAAACAGACACTTAATTATATACAAGTTTGGATCATTTAACACGTTTTATTGATTCTGATGACAGTTTATCTGTTAATTACACATAATGGAGTCCTATGGGAATTTTACATGTTTAATAATTCTGAGTCTTAGCGAATAGATGCTCTAAGAAGCATGCAGTTAGACATACGCTGCAGGGGCATGTGATACTGCACATCAAGGTGCACTGTGCTGAAAGCGGAGAAACTCAAAAATATATCCTTCAGGGAGAAAGAAGACTACAGCTTTTAAAAAAGGCAGATAGGGAAACGTTACCTGTAGCAAAATTTAGCTCCAATTAATGTGAATCCATTCCCCAAATCCAGACATTTTTTATTTTTCTAGTTTTTTTCTAGTAGTGACATTTCTACTAAATAATTCTTCATCAATAAGAGCAAACCCCTGAAATCTGTATCCTACAGACAGAATGTAATCAGTGCAGACGTGTTAACATGCACACAAATGTAGCTGATGTCTTAAGCATAGTGTCCAAGCACTGGGCTTCACTTGGAATGCAAACTCCAAATAAATGGTCTTAATTACTCTCTGATTGTTTACCAAGTCCTTGGATATTCACAAGTATGTTACAGAATATAGACATGCTGTGCTACTCCATATAATTTTCCATAAACCACGCACAGTTTGTGCAGAAACTACACACCTTTGTGTTCCCTCCCCACTCCCTCCCGGAGGCAGGGCCATCTTTAGAGTGCTGTAGAAGCCAGACAGGAGCATTTCAGTGGCAACAAAATTCTTAGCTGGTCAAGAGTGTTCCCAAGCCATTTTTTTACAACATACTGCATTAAGAGACAGGTCTTTCTGGAGACACTGACTGTAAATGTTTAGTTTTACCCTTTATAGAATTGGTCTGATTCTTCCTAGATGGCTAAGTACTTGCAACTGCTACCAAGTTTGAGTTTGCAAATGTACAGGTGGAGTCTGGACTAATGCACTTTTCTCGCAGAGATGGAACTCCACTGGGACCTTTAGCTCTGCAGGCTGGATGGGAATGTGGCCCAAGACTTCAGAAATAGATGTGCTTCCTACGTTTCTTACACAGAAACTGAGTGAGGAGAGAAAAGAGGAAGAGAACACACCCTGAAAAACTAAGAGTAGAAGGTGAATCAAAATCTGTCCTAAGACATAGCTGTTACACTTCAGGCTCTAAAACTCTTCCACTGTTTGGACAACATCTTAAAAACAAGGGATCTTACCCTCTCCTTCCAGGAGGAACTGCGCAGCATCCCAGTGGTAAAACCAGCAACTGCTTAGATGGAAATGTAGTAGTAGTAAAGCATTTAATATATTAGTTGCTGTCTTTGCAATCAACTTAGCAGCTGGGAAGAATGTGACCAGCCAGCTCTCCACAGGCCAAATGCAAGTACTCTATGGACAAACGGTGCATGGACCAGAGTTTCAAAACCTTCGCCTTAGGAAATAGATTTTAGAATGTCACAGGAAATGAGGTAAGAAAAAATAGCAGAGAGACAGACACTCACAACCAGTGATTAAGATTTCAAACTATTCTTTTAAGATTGGGATTTAGCTTGAAAGATTTAAAAATGATTTAATCAAATTACTATGATAATTTAACTTTCCATTTACAGAAAAGATTCAAACTCATTTCAGCTTTACCCATTCTAGGGTCTGCTAATGTTTAAATGCAAACTCACTAAATCTGTGCTATTTAATTAGACCATGATTCAGCTGGCAGACTGCTCAGGAAAATATTAATCTCTACAAAGATCCTTCTTCAAGTTTTAGCCTTGCAGTTTGGACTTTCACTTTATTCCTGATATTAAACGGATGTAGATCTTAATCCCTCAGGCATTTGCCTTTGAAAACAAGGAAAATGGTTGAAAACGCTGAACTAGCCAAGGGGAAAAGAAGAGAAAAAACTAAAAGAAAAGAGAAATATTTTCAGTAACTACAGACTGGCAGATGTAGAAGTGAATTCAGAGCAGGTTAACTTATTGCTGATAAGCCCAATCCACACTAGTAAGAGATGGCAATGTCAAAAAGAACCACTATAATTTAAAGGAACACCAAGTCTGTGTGACAATTCAGCAGCAAAGAAATAATTCCACAGACAATATGAAATTGAATCGCAAGTTAAGTTCAAAGATTTTGAATGTTCTTCCTATACTAGGAAAAATCTAAAAATGAGGGTTTTTTTAATGTCTTTGTAGACAATTCAGATAATTAAAATTACAATACACACAAGTAATATCCCGAGGAAATCTACACCCAGATGGAAGCCCTCAGGCATTTTAAAACCATTGCCTATATTAAGGATGAACTTAAATAGGGTCGTTTGAAAATGTCATTTGAAAACAAGCAAGATTTGATACTAAATGGCCTGCAAAAAAGGCGCCCAGGTGGGTGAAAGCAAAGAGCTCAACAGACAAACACAGAACTAGTAGGTACAATGCCCTGCTGAAAGCACGGGAGCTCAATGCAGAAGTGGGAAAAGTAGCTGATCAGTGTTGCAATGGCAGAAGGTGAGATCAACAAATGAGGACATAAACTCACTGATCTCCACTTTGAGAATCTCCTCTTATTTGTTTCACCATCACAGCATGGGACAGTAGAATTGGGCCTCTTTGGGCCAGCTCCATAGAAAGTTGACTGATTGTATCATTGTGCAGAAATGAGAGAAAACTAGACTTCTCATCTGAGAGGAAAAACCACAAGGTCCAGATGCAAAATCCGATTACAACATGCCTTGTTTAAAATTCAAGGTTTATCTCAAATATAGAAAAGAAACATCTGGCCACCCAGGAGTAATTTGGAGCATACCACAAAGGGCGAAAACTAGCTGAAGTTTGGAAAGCGCCTGAAACGAGGGCAAGGTGATCTCTCCAAATACTGCTCTGAGGAAAGTTGAAGGCTGGTATGTTTGTACTGCTTGGGTACATAATATCACTAAAAGAAAGCAGAGGAAACCCAGGGGTCTCAAATGAAGTATTTTTCATGTCAGGAAATTCAGGCAGCGTAAAGCAAGAAATTATTATAGTGAATCAAGCAGCGGGGAGTATGCAGCAGTGAGCCCGCACATTAAGATGCTGATAAAGCACATCAGAGAGGCAAATATCAACAAGTAGGGTGAGGTACTTGAACGACAGCAATCACTGTGACATTTGTGATTCTGTACAGCTGAGTAGTTCACAAATTAAAAATGGATAAATCAGTTTAGTAAGTTATAATCCTATATATCCTTGAAAAACTGGATGAGATGAAGAATAAGAACAGCAAACAAATGGGTTTTGCTTTACCTAAAGGCAACAGAATCCTAATCTCAAATAATTACGTCTCAAATAAGAGGAATTCATTATCTAGTTGGTGTTGACAAGCCAAAAAGCATAAAAATCACGACAGTGTTTATTCATTGGTAAACTGTTCTCAGAATTACAGAATTCCTCCCTGTTTTGCCTGAAATATATAACAAATTTACATTGGGAAACTTGCACTTTTGCAAAGTGCTTGCCCATATTGTGTTTATATCTCATTTTAATAAAAATTTATATCTAATTTTTATGAAAAACACAACACAGTGACAACATTTTGGAAAATATATTGCTTAAGATAGAAGCAAAGGATGGAAATCCTCTATAACAAATCAAACTAAGTTCTTGGTTCCTCTGCCCAGTAATGCCCATCCTTTTCCAGTCTAGAGTTGTAATTGCCTCAGATATTTACTTTGGTCATCCCTATTTAAGATCAACAGCTATATGTAATTTTGATAATCTATTTGTGTATCTTTCCTGAACAGAACTATTTGCTGGAGTCTGCATGGTTGGGCTGGAGACAAGGGCACAGACAAACAGAATATTTTCTTGTGAAAAAGAGCATGGCAAAAACAGTTTGAAATCTGGATTATTTCACTGGAAATGGACAGTTCAATCATAATATATGTAGAAAACTAAGGACAAATAAATTAAGAATTCCTTGTCCTTAGTGGTTATGGGCAGTGGCACCTAAAAATGTAAAACAGAGGCTCGTAAAACTGATACAAGGGCTTAGGCTGGATTACAGTGGTTCAGCCAACTTTTAAGGAGAGACATGAAAACTGAAGCCTCAAAACAGTATCTAAAACATGGCAGGACTAAGATGCAGTAAGAAAAGAAATAAATTCACAGAACACACCTGTTTATTTCAGGAGGTGATTGGATTAACAGTGTTCTGAAAACACAGTGTATATATAGACATAAGGTAAGTTAAAACACAGTAAACCACCTTTTCTTCTTCCTGAAATGGCTTACTTTCCACTAGGATGAGTGCAATGAATAAAGAAATATTCCAGCAATGCAGAACAAATTGCATAATATGCAATTTGTTCAAATGCCTACTGAGTAAGGCTACTAAAACCCTGGAAAGGGGAAATTGCATGATAGAGATAAGATACCAAATAAAAGAAAATGTTGAATGAATGTTTCAAAGTCCTTTTTAGACACTACAAGATTGAAATAATTGCTGTAATAACCAGTGAGGGCCACTGTTTTACTGCTGTGGAAAAGCAGGGTGAATAACAGCTAATACTAGCAATTGTATTGGTGACACAGCAATGCATACACTTGCTTTCCTATCCAGTGATGTGGATTTGCTTCACAGCAAATTCACCAGTCAGCACAGAGCAGGCCCTTGGCAGGAGCAGTAGAGCCCTTCGGTTGCGGGGCTGCCTGGGGAGCAAGGAACCTGGGCTCCTCTCCTCCAGGCTCCACAGGCTTGGCCTCGCCGCTTCGCTTTTGCGAGCCTCCAGCTACTAACACATAAAATGGGGGTAACACCTACCTATCTCATACTAAGTGAGGAATATCTCAAAGTTATTTGGTCACTAGACCAACCAATAGAGCAAAAATACTTAAACCTAGCAAATGGTAGCAGAGATATTTATCTTCTCTAAGAACTGTGGTGCCATCTATTTGATTACATGAAAACAGAATCTGAGGAAGAAACTGTGTTCGTGCAACAGGAAACTGTTTATACCAGCAATTTCCTCCTTCTTTCATTTCTTTCTATGCCATAACACTTTTTATTATAGAGGATGATATGAATAGAGTTAACACACCTTGCTATTTATATTCAGCAAAATAAACACTAGTAACATACCAATGACACACCCACACGTGTATGTATATCAAGCTATTTATATACATACCTATTTATGACAGATATGTTTTAATCATGAATTCTGATACTGACAAGCTACAGAAGGATGACTAAATAAAATGAAAAAATTGGCATTATCAGAAACTAAATATAACCTTTTGCAATATATGATAAACCACTGTCTATACAGGGAATAAAGCTGATAAATGTCTTGTGGAATAAGCAACCTACAGCAATCTACCAATTAATTCCTACTATGAAAATACTATTTAACAATAATACCCTAGTGCTCTGAGTACATTTTTTTGGTGGCTGGAAAGCTATTAAAGTTGTAGGTAAGAACTACATTTTTTAGAAGGATAGACGATTGTGAAACTTCACTGGCATCAGTGTTGATCTGCGTTTCATTATGTTACGAAGCACAGGGTGCTCCTTCATGCTCACTCCTTTGGTACTGAAAGTGCCTTTTTTAAAGAGATAATTAATAAGAGAAACCAGAAATCATGATGGGGAACAGAGGTCCTTTTCTGCTTCAAGTAGTGTGGGCTAGGCAGTCAGCATTAAGGCTTAACATTAAATTTTAAACAGTGCATACGGTTATGCTTTTAAGTGCTTAGCATCCACATTTGGGCCAAATTTTTCAAGATCCCAGCAGCCTATTAGGCAGAGACAAACAGATCAGATTTTCAAATGTGCTAATGTATTTTGACACTCCTGTTTTTCATTTTAGTTCTTAGATGGGAACTGAGCTTTTCTTAAAAATCTGGTCTCAGTTATGACTTCTGAGCTCTTTTGCAACATTTGGCCTGAAGGCACAATGTAGTCCTTACTGATTAGGCAATTTCAAAAACTGCTCACCTGCATCTCCCTGCTTAGTATTACCTAATCAATACATGAGACCATTTTCTAATGCGAAAGAGATGAGCAGGTCATTTTTTATGTGTAGGAGTGTGTGTGTGTGAATGTGCGCACGTGTGTACACTTGCACATATTGTGTAAATATTTCACCTTCCCATCCACACGAGGAAGTAATTGGTACATGCATGTTTTGGAAACCGTTCAGAGTTGATTTTCTGCGTGGGTAAACAAAGTGCTCATTGGTGCCAGATTGCTTCATTTGGGCAGTGCAAGGTGGAACACAGGGCATCCGCATCCAGCAGCTTCAAGGTACTCGTTTGCTTTTGTGCATAGAAGCAAAAGAAAGAAGGAAGGAACTAGTAACATGGACAGGACAAGGACTAGACTGTGGCAGGAGGGACTTCTCTGGTGTTCAAGCATAAAGAGTGTATTAATTACTACTGAATCAATTCAGATGTTTAAAACTGACCAGATAAATCCCTTATTAAGCACTAGAAATTAAACGTAACTGTTGAAATCATGTCTGTATAATCTTTGAAGTACACAGGACTGAAATGTGTATACAACATTTGTCCTCTCATGTATGTATTTAAACTTTCCAGACTGTGTATGCACACCGTTTGAAATCATTTGACTATAAATAAGGCTGATACTTTTTGCATTTCTGAAGATTTCTAGATGCAGAGAGGCACTGGTAAACATTGAGAAGGGAACATTTGATAACAGCTGCCTGAGAATTTCCTTGAAAAATGGCACCTCCTCCCCCCTTTTTGGAAACCAAATGGCAGAATTATCTCAGCTTTTGTACTAGTGGACCCTGTTAGCTGAAAGAAAAGTTAATAGTTAGGGTATTTTAATGTTCATGATACTGAAATGTGTTGGCCAAAACAAAGCTTGTGCTATTTATTTAAACAAAATAAAACCAATATTAAGACAACTCACAATTTCTTTTTCTGGTCCCATGTACTAGCAAATGCTCCTATATACCAGCAGAAAATAACAGGACAGTGTATCATAAATCACTAACAGAAGTACAATGCCATAAGACCACTTTCATCTACTATTTACACTAGAGTTAGCCTGGGAATCTTATTAGACAGAATGGATATGGCAGAAATGTCTGAAATGTGCAAGAATTATTGATTTACTTTAAACCGGAAAAATAAACAGTGGAATAGCATTAGAAGTTTTTGAAGAAAGTGGAGGTAGCAACAAAATATATTTAAGCATGAATTGTTAACTTATTATTTTTATAATGGCGTTTTACTTCATTTTTCCACTATAGCTGCATTTACATTAATCAAGTTCATAGTTATGTAAAAATAAATTATCTTCTGGTTTTGTCTATGAAAAGAGCTGTACTGTAGTTTTAGCAGCATTTGTAAATTGAAACACTAGGGGTCTGATATGCTATAATGGCCTGTAATTCTGCAGGTGCTATTTTACACCTACATGTTAGTGTAGTTACTGGTAGAGGTTTGATATCTGCTGCATGTACAATCTGAAACTGAAATGTTTAATGTCAGCAGTCAAAACATACTGTTGAAAAAGAAGTCAAATAGGTGTTAAACAGCTGGTCTGCTTTTTTAACTCTTCCTTGCAATACTTTCATTTTAAAACAGCAGTTTTATTTCTATTCAGATGAGAGAAGGAAATATTTTCACTTAGATGTGCCCTGATTTTTAGCATGCTGAATTATATTTATCTATCTCTGACATTATCCTGGTTGTAATTCCCAGTGAAGTTAATGAAGCTATAGATGATTTTGACATACTCTATGTAGAATGTATGATGAAACTTTTTTGGCAGCAGTATCTTTTATTATCGCTTAGATACTGCACATCTGGGGAAAAAAAAAGTGTTAGTATTATCTAACACTTTGACCTTACATTCTAGCCCCGTATCCTTTTCATTGAATAAGCTGTAGAAATATTTCTAATTCAAAGTCCTTCAAGTATAGAATTAAACAAATACAAGAACTTTTCAATTTAGACTCCTACTTCCAAGTAACCTTCTTGTTCTACTCACTGAACATGAACAATCTTGAGAAAAACCCTCTTGTGGCTGCAAAGTGCTCTGAAGAGTGTATTTAGATTGGTCAAAAATAAATAATCCTTCCCCAAAAAACCTGATTTTGATCTTTGAGGGGCATTTCAGCATTTTCTTTTAATTCTGTAAATAAAACAATATTCTAAAACTAAGGATAGAGTTAGTGAGGTGGAGAGTATTTTACAAAGAAACTAATAGCATTTTGGCTTTGCAAGTTTTTGAATTATTTTTCCAATTAAAAATGCAGAGTGCTAAATCACATTACAAAGACAAATAGGAAAGTACAACTTCATTGTTGAAAACAATTTCCCTCCTATCAATCTGGGATTCATGCATCAATATTGTAGATGAACTGTTAATTACAAAATCAATTAAAAAATTATTTCTAAAAACAGTCACGCGTCCTAGCTCTCAGGGGGGCAATTTGGGCAGAAGGTCTCATCTCACTAGGACCGCGCCAAATCACAAGTCGTCATCCACAAGTAAGCAAAAGCAATCTGGTTTTTCATTTTTCAGCGCGGCTGAGCCCAGCCTGAGATTGATCGTCACATATGGCCCCAGAAAACAAACTGTCAATACCTTGAATGCTGCAGAATTTGAACAAATAGCCGTCCGCCCATTCAAGCCACTCATTGCATCCCATTTAACAGATTTTATTGACAGTTTCCTTCTTGTAATTAAAGGGAAAACTACTGGCCAGCAACCAAGATAAAGTTCAAAGATAGGGTCAAAACAAAAGCAGATGGAGGGGCACGGTGTGACTGTCAATGGAACATAGCATCAGAGCATGTTATTGACACACAGGTATCTAATGATCGGCACGTCATTAAAGAGGGATCTATCGTGAACTTTATGCAAATGCTAAAAGGGACTTAAGACCACAATAAAGCATTAAGGAGACACAAAAGGAAAAACAACAAAGCGCAAACGATTTTTACTTATCAGACACTATTCACTGCTTCAGCACTTTTAAATTCAAATGCAGAAAAAAAAATTCTTTCTGAGATTTTTAACCCCTTCTGCACAGGTAATAATTTTTGAAGTATTACCATAAAAGCAGAGGATCATAAAAGCAGAAGTATTACCATAAGAGCAGAGGTAAGGTGCGGTCCCTGTGAGATTAAGTAAGAATTTCCTCCCTCTGCCCATATCCTAAATTCACCCCAACAAATAAATCAGTAGCTGTATTTAAAGAGAACATATACAGCATACACTTGTGCAGCCATCCTTTCTGTTCATTTTAACTGCAATGATTAGACTTGTCTGGATTACGGAATGGATTTAGGAGAACAACATCTATATTCATTTGAAAGGATCTCTGCCTGTAAAATACTCTCCAAATCATTCACTGCATTATTCTGTACTCCCTTAGGAACATATTCCACAATTACTTAGAACCGGAAAGCTCTTCTTCAGTTTGAACCGCTTAGTTTGTTGCCTTTTAGACTAAGAGGCACTGTAACCTAAGGCATGATTAGCAATTTCTTACTCTAAAGCCATGTTTAAAACAAACATGCAGAAGGTATTAGGGAGAGAAAAAAAAGTGACGTATGAAAAATGTAGCAACCATCGTGCCACTCTGCCAACCTGAATTAGCAAGTGCTATAGCTTTGAGGGTGACAAACTCTTCTTTCTCCAGCTTCATGCTCTTGTATTTCTTTACCAGCTGCAGTATGGCATTGTTGAGGTCAAGAAGGCCTGCTAATTTGGACTGGTCTTCATCCATAATATAATCTTCAGCATATACAAGCTCATCCTCGAAAGAAAGTGACCGGTATACAACACCCAGAATCAAAATCTCCATCCAAGCACTCTGCAGAAGGCTCATCTGGTCAGCTAGAGACAAAGTGGAGAATCCTGTACAGGAAAAAAAAAAAAAAAAAGAATGCAGGAAAAATATTAAGCAGGTTTAGATTTGTCATAAATTTTATCCTCTTTTCATTTTTATATAAACTTTGATACACCATGTCTGTACTCTCTTATTCTTCTTTCTGCTTCTGTGCCTCCCCTCCTCCCTCTACTACAGGAAAGTCAGTAACATAAAATCAAAGGTTTTCTAAGCAAGACCAAAAGTTATGAACAAGTATGGATTTGTAAGCTCTTTCTGTAGGAATTATTAATTTGGGGGAATATTACAGTTACCACCTGGAGTTTGTATGTCTTCTTAGTTCGGAACTATCCATTCTTAGTTCTAAAACCTGACACTGTGAGGCTCTGTTCATCATTCTCGTAAACCAAGGAGGATAACTGGGGGGAGAGGGGGGGCTTTTTTAAAAGGGAAGATTGGATACTTTAATAGAATTAGGGTGATTATCACAACGAGGCAAATTGTCTTTGAACTTTAACCTCAGTGGAAAGAGAAGTAACACCTACCCTCTTCAGAAAAGATGCTAACTACTCCCGTAATGCCTCCTGCCTCTCCTGCACTTGTTGAAATAACAGGATGGCACATTGAAGTGCCAAGTGAATAGCAGTCACACTATCATTTTTGTGACTGCAAGCGAAAATTTAATAAATGTCTCCTAATGAATTTAAGTTTTGCTTTCTTTTTTTTTCCCCCCTGCTCTCTGAGCTAATAGGATCGCTAAGGGCAAACATCTTTATTGTCTTACCTTTTCAGGCTCTTGTTTACAGTACCTCTTAATTTATTATATCGAACTGCTAATATCCCAACCACATTAGTTGCTACAGAAGAATATGGGAGAGGATGTGATTTCCTGGCCTGTTGGTGAAATGCAGTAGTTTGCCAGTTGGCACCGTCAACCACAAGTACTTAATAAAATCATCAAAGGAGATTAGTCAAGCTTTTCTTAAGGGGTCTTAAGACATGTCTGAGGCTTTCATTTAGTTGTTTATGGAGCTGCTTACATGTTCTCTGACATGGTTCCTGCTGTAAGAACATTCTTTTTGTTGTTCAGTTACACTTAAATGCATTTTTCTGTTTTGAAAGTCATGAGTTACAATCAAGTAGGAATATATCATAAACTAGTAAATGTACAAGGCAGCTACTCCAGACAAGATTTTATCTGTAAGCACTAAGCAACAAAACTAATACAATAAAAAAAACACATCCAAACCACCAGGCATCCATAAAAAATGAAATATAAAACTGGCTGCATGTTCTTCTCCCTCTCTTTCCTCTTCCCTTTCTTATTTGTTTTCATTTTCTCATACTGTCTTTTCTGTCTTGTGATAGAAGTGTAGCTCTCTGCCTTCAAAAAAAACATCAAAAACTGAGCCAACAACAACATGAAACCCTTGAGGAGGTGACAATGGAAAATAACACATCTGTGATTAAAATAAATAAGAGGGAAATGGAGAAGAAATAACCATTTGAAAGATTATAAGGAGGATTTCATGATTTCAATTAGCTTCAACATTTCTGTTCCTTCACCGTCTTTCAAGACCAGTTTTTCTGCAGTAGCAGATGGACAGAGAACGTAGCCTGCAGCACCGTCCTGTGACAGCCCTATTCTCCCTCCCAGACACTGCTGTTAGTAAATAGATTTACACATTCTCCAATCTCCACACATCTTTCTGCCGAATAATTAAAAGCAGGATGATTAGTTTATTGAGTGGAAGGAGGAACTTTTTTATTGAGGTCCATCCACGATTTTATCAGGGCCAGCACTTTTACGGTTGTCATGAGGGTGCAGGCATCCAATTTTTCTTATCTGCCTGATTAATACAAACGCTGTTTCAGGACGCATTAATTAACAGATACAAATCTACGTTCTCATGGAAGGATCAATACAGAGAAGAAAAGAGGCATCAATGTGAATTTAGTGCTGATGATGGAGAAGGCACTCTATTGACATTTACGTGCATAGAAACTTTAAAGTTGCAGTGGAGCCCTTTTGTCCCTGTGATTTACAAATTAACAATTTTTCAGCTATAGCAATGTTTCACATACTTCTGAGGAGTTTAATTAAGCAAAAAGCAATAAAATCAGTTTTGATTAAAAAAAGTTTAACCTGCAATTTCTCTCTATTCTGTTTTTTTCTGAAAACTCCCAACTTTCTTCTTTTATTATCTACTTTATTACTATTTTTCTTTAAAAATAATGCTATGTTTCAGTAACATTTATTGCATGCCAGAGTCAAAGGAAATCACATATGCTCTGTGTGGGGGGAAAATGGGATTCTGCTGATGAGCTATTGTACTCCAATTTGAAGAATCTGTGTTCTGGTGCAGTAAATACACTAATTGTTTGTATATGAAACATAAAAAAATCAATAGAAAATTTTTACATGCTAGAAAAACTGGCAAATATAAACCACACTGTTCTGCTGTCCACTAAAAAGAGAAATAAACATGGTTATTTTCTCCTGGATAGAAGTAACTTTCTCTTGAAAGCCTGCTCAGTGAAAGCATGTTTTAACTTTTAAAGGCATCCCTCATGGGAACGTAAAATGGCATCCTGCTATAATTAGCCGGTTTTGTTTTGCTTTGCTTTTCCAGAAAACGTGAAAGCACCCACCATGTCTCTTGCACAACACCAAAGCCCTTTGAATAGACATTCAGCAAGTCACAGGAAAAGCCACAGATTATACGGGCATGTGTATTTACATGCGGAGATCTCTTTTTAAATATTTTGAGGATGTTACCCTTATCTCACGCCAAACTTTGCTCTGATTCTGTGCTCTTTAGTTATATGAACCCCCTCGAACCAACTGTGCTCTGTGACAAGTGGATATTTTCTATTTTAAAATGTAACTATTTGAAAAAAGTCCCCAAATCATACGTAAATACATTTCCAGCTATCTGGACCAGCGATAGCCTTCCAAGGCACAACTCTAAGCTCTCCCCAAACAGGGCTGAGAGGCTGCATGACGGTGTGATTTTGAACTTTGCCATGCATTGTGTGGCTCCTTAATCCTCGGCATCTGACAGGTCATAGTTTTAAATGTACAGCGGCATAATGGATTTTTAAAATACAATGTTGTGTACCTTTTCCCCCCTTAGCATGTACCATTCTGTACACACTGGTGACAACTTTGATCTCTTTTCATCTCCCTCCTCAAGTCAGTGCCATTTAATGTATCTCAGGCATTTGCTAACAGAATGACTCTGTACCTTGACCTGCAGTTAAATAGCATGTTTATCTGCAATACAGTGCACTCCAAATAAACCGGATGACAGTTTGCAACAACGTCATTTGGAAGGATTGAAAGGCTTCTCAAGAGTCAGGTACCCCTGAGGTAATAAGCTTGAAGGAAGCATGTTTTGTGCCAACCCTCCTGCCATCTTCTACTAGACACTCGTGTGCTTGACAATGATGCCATGGGCACTTGTCACGATTTTTTTTCTTTTTGCCTAGCAAACTGATGCACTTTGCAGTCAACTTACAAAAAAGGCTAAGCATTGGAAAGTGTGAAGCGCAAAAAATATCTGACGGCTAGTCTTCAAAAATACACTTTCATTTCAGAAGGCATAAATGTTTATTTCCTGAGCTGAGTGTTGACAGAAATAGGCTGCAGTGCAGGCATACAGATTTAACCCCTGGTAGGCATTCCTTTCAGTGCAGTTTTTATGTGGCTGAATGGAAGCGCTGTAAATCTACAGGGTGTCTCGTAATATCAGTTAACAATGGCATTGATTTGCTGGTTAAAGATTTTCTTCCTTCCTTTTTTTCTTTCTTTCTCCTCCTTTCAGGCACTGTAGTGTTTCTTTGGCTAAAAATAGATACTTTTCCACAAACAGCATATCACACTCAAATTGTAATTATGCCGTAATGACTCACTGAGATCACTGAGTGTGGATTGAGAAAAGGTTGATTGAGCAACTGAACATATGCTTGATTTTTTCCTTTCACATACCAGTAAACCCAAAGCTCAAAGGAAGCAGAAATAAATAGGTAAAAAGGCCTTAGCATTTTTATTACATGAACAATCAACGAGGAGCTGAACCACCCGATCTGCAGCATTTGGCATGCTAAGCCAGCTACAAACACAGTTAGCAGCCTCTTAGAGGGGGCTATTTAAACCGCAGATCTTTTCAAATAGCAGCACATACCCCACTTGCTCTCTATTTCACATTGCACACAGCTCCATGCTAAGCAGGGTAAATCTTTTATATTCCTGAAGACCCTTTCCTCTACTTCATTAAGATGGACTTCATGGACACTAACTCACTAGGGGCTGGAGTGAAGCAGCTGCAGATGGTCAAGTGCCAAAGTAAGATCTGTAGCTTACACAGAGCACTCTGAGAACTATTTGACAAAAAAAGAGAGCGGCAGGAGTTATCCCTGCTATTATTTTCAGCCTTAAACTGAATGTGATGCCTAAATCAGATTACTCTGACTTGAAGTCTAGCTAATTTCACTTTGCAGCGAATGAACTTTATGCCTCTCTATTAGTTATTTAGAAATCAGACGATTTGATCAAACCAGCTACAAAAATAACTGGCAAATCTGGGAGTTGCTGGAGTTTCCTGATAATCACCTCCCATTTATTTCACCAGGTGTTTTTGTGATTGCTGGTCTTACGAGCAAAATATTCCTCTTGCTTACCCTGGTTTGTACTTCAAATATCTTCATTTACATTTTTTACAATCAAAGCTGTGCTCAAAAATGACATGTTCACCAGTGTGTTGCAGATTCAATGTATTTACACAGTTGAAATATCAGAGGAGCATTTTTAAATTATTTACGCTTAATTTTGATAGATTAACTTCCTTCTAAATGTTTTATGGGTACTGATGTTTCCAGTGCAATTTTCTTATTTCAAAATGATGTATATTCACCACTGTCTGAAAGAACAAACTGATATTTTAAATATTTTTTTTTACTTTTCTTTCAGCCCAGAATACTTTATTTAGCGAGTGTGTGGCCTGATAGTGAAATGATAAAAAATGGGCCAAATGCTTATGCTGCCTGCACAGAAGTGAATGTAAAGAAGCTCCACTTCATTTCAAAATTAGAATCTGGTCCAGTGTGCTCCTAGAGTTACAGCTGTTAGACTGCTGTCCTCTCCCTTGCTGGCACGCACCCAGCACTTGCCCAGATTCATCCTATAACTTCAGCCGGCTTCCAGGGACGTAAACAAAGGTCAGCAAAATTTCAGCAGTGAAATTTCAGCTAGGGGTACATAATGATTTCTAGACACAATCAGAATATTTGGTGAAAGAAACCTTCATAGCACTGACTTCCACTTACAGCTATTCTCTTCCTTCTGCACAATTCAAGGAAGAGCATGACATGAATCAATTTTTTAGGGTACATCTAAGGCTGACTGTCCCACACAGATCTAAACTAAGATATTCTTTGTATTATATTAATCCCAGACAAAATGGATTTAATTGTATTTAAAACCACTTTGTATTATAAAAATATATATCAAGACCCACAAACGTTTCAGCTGTTATGAAAACTATTTAACAGGAGGACAGCGCTAATCACCACTCACTAATCACCAAACATATTTCACAGATTATGGACGAAATCTGCTTCTTGGTGGGAGCTGAAACAGAAATGGGTACACCTCATTCCGCCAGTTTTTTCAGTTTTGCTTTTTTTTCACATCCGTTTGCTCATGGAGACCTCCAGGACGGTCCCTGGTCAAAGGCTAACAATTGCACGGGATGCCACAGGCAGGTGAAATCTAATCACAGCTGAAGATTTTCATCTGAGAGGTGTCAAATCATAAAACAAAAAGCACAAATATTTGCCCAGACTTGTAAATCACAGATCAAATACCAAAGCATGGACTAAAACAGGCTAAAAATATAGCCAAAAGCTGCTTAGTTTGTACTGTTTGCTGGATTCAGCTTCCAAGCTATTTAGAAATGACGTACCATGATTAAAAATTAGGTTTAGGAATTAGTTTCAAGCCACAACTTTTACAAAGCACAAAGTAAAACCACCACCTTGTCCAAGCGATAGCTTTGCTATAGCATGTCCTTCTGCTCCTATAGCAGAGCACTGCAAGAAGCACTGGGATTCAGTTCTGACAACACTGTCCGTCTCGTCACGCGGGCCAGGAGCTCCGCTCCCTACGCTAAGAGCTTGGACTGCCATCTGTCAGCTGTAGGCACGCAGGAGTGAGGAGATCAGGTTTCACCCACAGAGGTGCCCAGGAGTTACTTGGACTCCAGCACAAAAGGCACACTGCATCCAGAGAGCTCTGGGATGCCTTTGGCCAACTCTGTGTGCTTCCTCGTTTTGTATTTAAATATGTTTATATTTCTATCTCTGGCTGTCAAAGTTCTTATAAAATATAAATTTTTTTTATATTTTACAACAGGAAGAAATGCTGATGATAAGCACTTTTTGACTAACACCTACCAGTAGGATAGGAAATGCCACATAGAGCACTAAGAAACCTGAGGCTTTTATCACAGCGCTACTTTCATCTCACTGAAACAACAGCAGATAGATGGCACGACAGTAAGACAATAAAAATGCATTCCCTCTGCATGTCCTTCTCAATCCATTAAGAACAATGGAGTCTCACTAAGCAAATATTCGCTTGTCAGAAGTATTTGCAACACTGGATTCATTCAGCAAGACTAAGTGAGTGAGGTTCGCAGCAATTTAAAAGCAGCAAATTAGACATTTACAAACAGTGAAGATGCTGCTTGTCTAGCGTGACCTTTCACTCAGGCTATACAAAAAGGTGTTAATGTAATTCAAATGCCAGTTAGAAGTATTTCAGTTTTGTCTTCTATCCTGTACCAAAGCTTACACAATTACCACAAACAGGAACAATTTAAGCTTGTCATTTCTTCACGAGGTAAGATGCATAGTAACTTACTATAGTTCAGACTGATCTCAGTACTCAAATCAGTTCTATACTCCCCTAACCAACCAAATATTTTTAGGCAGCTATTTTTAAATTTCCTCTTGTTTTTACTTAAAAGCACAAGTTCTTGTGAGCTTTTTCTTTAGGAATAGCAATGGAAAGGAGCTGGAAAATGTCACAGCGTAAGAACGTCTCTCTGAATTCGCATAACCACTTTCATTTGCTAACACTCTGCAGTGAAACGTTAAAGATGAAAAAACTGGTGAATCACACTTGCTTCAGTACAGATTTGGTAAGACCTCCATGTAAGGAAACCCTTACCATGGGGTTTCTGTAAACAGATGGTTTGAAGTATGGTACTCTTTATTTCCATTAATTTTCCTTTCATACTTTATTATTCCAGTATTCACTCAGAAAAAGAAAAATGTAAGATATCAGATTTAAATAGATGAATACTTGATTTTCCTTTTGGGCTGTTCTTACCACTGGAATTCCCAGAAGTTAAAATAGCATTAGTCCAGATTCATACCAACCTTACATTAAAAAAGTCAGGCAAACACTTATATTTAGATTTATCACTAGATGGCCTGAGAACAAAGGAAAATATCGAATAAGTAGGAAACTGCTATTTTTCTTTTCTATTTGTTAGACACTTGGCACATGGAAGCTGTAATGTGTTATCTTCTCTGTAGTGAGGTTTTTAATTTTAAGATACGCACAATGGAAAAATTTTAAAATTCAGAATAGCAGTCTAACATGGCTCACTGTAGCAGCAGGTCTCCTTAAGGAGAGCAATATGAACTTACAGATTTCTGAGGGTGACTTTTTAAATAAACTACATGTATGATCTGATTTGCTTATTTAAAGTTAACGCTGCAGCTCTTTAACTTGTGACCTCTAAGCATGGTTAGACCCTGGGTTTTTGGCAGGGGGAGGTTATGCTCTTACTGCAGAAAGCAGAGGCAGATAAGGTCAGGCAGTGTGCCTGTCCTATAGCCATCTTAGTCCCTAGATTTGAAAAGTCTTCGTGTGGGGTACAGTTTGCTTTTCTAAAATGTCTGACATATTCAGAAGTATCTTCTGTTTGCCCAGGCATTTGCATGGGAGAAAATGGAGCAGGATTGTATTTATGACCCACATTGTTTTCTTGGGGCAATTCTATATGAGAAAGAACCAACTTTTCGGCATAAATATTGATTTTATACAATTTTTTCTTCAGTCCATTGTAGTTGTGGGTATCTGAATATGAGTACACGAAGGCTAGATTTGTGGGTGAAACATTCATAAAAATCTACATTCTGTCATTCGAAAATGACTGCGGATGAGAAACACCTGGTACCACGGCATAGGGTTGAAACCCTCTCAAAATGCAATCCAAGAAACGGTAACACAGTTCAGCTTATGGAGAAGAGGCATCATCGCATATGCATATCCTGCGATGCCTTAACTAGAGCTTTTAATGAACTTAGCTAGCCCAAGTTAAACTCTGCTCTCATACATAATTAAAAACTGCCCCAAATGGATATTTGTGTGACAACAGGAGCAGGCCTCATGACACTGATAATGAGAATAGCTCTTGCAGCTCCAGTAAGAATACAGGAGTTCTGCAAAAGGACGTTCTGATATAAAAGGAGGAACAAATACACAAAAAACAGTGCCAGAACTAGAACCCTTGTTGGAGGTATCAGCAGATACTAAAAATCTGTAATGGTGAACAAAATGCTTTGACCACCTGGAGCAGAGTGAGGTTAGTAAGAGGCAATGGTTAAAAAAGAATTGCTTGTGCTCGCCTAATACCTGAAGGAGACAATTAAAGAGAGTCTCTCTTTCTGCCCTCCTTTTTTTATTTTTTACCAAGCTAAACCAAAAAAAAAGAACATGGGTTTGAGAGAGGAAACTAACTAAACAAATAATGACAACCAAAGTTAATCAGGTACCGCTCACTTCAATCTTCGTATGCCTCGACCTCCAAATGGTTTCAAACACAGGCTGTGAATATCAAGAAATTCAGAGTTCAGGCTTCTGCAACCTGCTGTACATAGTAGGCTCCAAACCCAAGTTTGTTTCACTATTTCATATCAGGTTTTTTTTTTCACAGGAAGGAGACACTTCTTGTGCATTTATTATGTGCTGGTGTTTATTAGTAACCTCCACAGGTCTGCTTTAAGAGCATTTTTCCTCAGAGAGTGCTGGGTCATTGCTGTTTGCCTTTTGTTCCCCTGGGGAAACTCCAGTCAGTTCCTCGCTGAGAGCAGTGGCAGTCCCTGCTCCCTCCATCTCCCCATCAGACAAAGTCAAGTTTTCAGGAATTCCCCAATCATGTTAATAATATGAATCCAGTACTGGAATGCATTAGCATATAGAGACAGCTATGCTTACAATCCAATCAACGCAGCTTTGTTAACCCTCTACGTGCTGAGGCAGCTAAAATCCCTCCTTCCATATCCAAAGCAAGAACTTCTGGTTGTAAAACTTCTGGTAAGTCCTCTAGCAGGAAAATGACACTTCGGTGGTACCCATTTTCCTTCCTCTTCCCAGTTTTTAAAACTTTTCTACTGGTTAGTTGATTTTCTTAATGTGTTCCAGATACCAAAAAATTCAAATGATGTTGGTATTCTCCCTGGTTTTGGGGAAGACGGTCACAAATAGAAACGTAGTCTATATGAAATTTTTAGTTTACCTAGCTTAGTATACATGTATCGTTAAGATCATCTCTGGAGGCAGCGTCTTAAGTCTACAACAGTCCGCAAAAAAAAGAAAAGAGAGAAAAAAGAAAAAAAGAAAGCTGCCTGATTCTAATACACCTAATTAGCCATCGGCAGACTCTTAATTGCATACATTAGGATGATTCCATAGTGGAGATTAATTCTAAATATACCCAAGCAGCTGGTTAAGATGCCATGGATTACAGTGTGGACTGTACTTTTCCACTTAATTAGATATCAAAATTAAGCAGCAACAAGCATTTTGACATAACGGGGATCAAGCCGCCGCTTGGCATCCCAGAGCTGCACTAAAGTGACCGCTAAACAGAGCCGCACAGATGGAGAGATATTAAATGCCGCACTGGAAAGTAATTTCAAATAATAAAATATCAATATTTACATTTTAATTACCCCTACTGAGAGCCGCTCTGTCATTTTCACTATTGCCGACGCAGCAAGGGGTAGTGGAATGACATTGCGGCTCTGACTGCAATGACTATTTTGTTTCCATTAAAGAATGACAAGTGTTTTAGAGGCAGTGACACCCAGTGTGTGAACAAGAATGACAGCAGATCAGAAAATTCCTATTAAGGGAATAAATGACTCAACAAGAGAATTTACTCCAAGCAGCCTGCTCCTCCTTGAAACACATAATGCTTTCTAAATTTTCTGCAGAAAGTTTATTATTAGAGGTGCCTAGGGGAAACCTTAGCATCTCATAAAATATTTAGAGCGATAGGACCTTACATGATGACCGGTCAATTTAAAAACAATAATACTCTGTGCTCAACCTATCTAAGAGCTATATAAAGAGTTCGTATGAATCAAAATAGTTTGAGGGGGGGAAAAAAGGCAACTAATGGCATGCAGTGAAAGGGAGATTCCTTCCTGTCAGACCACCTCATGAAAGTTTTGACTGTGCATAGAGTATGCCAGAGTTATTTTTTCTATCTTTTCATTAGTTTTATTACCATTGGCACAGTGACTACTGCACACCCCATCTGGATCACAGTTTACTGGCTTTCAGTATTATAACCAGACATTGATCAGAACAGGTTAAGTGTACATGCGCGGCTTCATGCCTGTTTTGATGCTGTATATTACTTACACATACATACACACTTTTTCTTTTCGTCTGCCTTTCAGTATGTATATCAGAGGCCAGTGAGATATTCTTGCACCACCTTATGAATCTAATTAGTTTTATCAGGTCTGAGGTCAATATCATGGAAATAGCATCTGACATGCTGCATTTACAAAGAAGAAGAAGGAAGAAAAATAGGAAAGCAGTTTTAAAAAAAAGGACTTCCTTGGGGATGTCTGTCGAACTACAGAGATCTTCAAAGAATTTCAATGGCCTCAGACATGAGAAAGTGCACATAAGAAAAGCCTTGGTTGCTACACCCCAATACACAGCTAAGCGACCCTCCTATGTCATCGCATGCATTTATTTAGTAATACGCAGAGCTCGACTTCAATAAATGCGACAAATGGTTAGACTAGAACAAGGGGAAAAAAGGCATGTTTTTACAAAACAGAAAAGGAACATCTTTATGGTGGTGACTATTTCAGGAGTTTTAGAAACAGGTTTGGCATTAAGAATTAGCAGTAAAGCATAATAATGTTACTCTGCCATTAGTTGCTTAACTAGTTGATCTTTTTCTTGCCTTCTCCCCCCCCCAACCCCCCCGCCCTTTTTTAAGTACCCAGGAAGTACCTCTTAAGCATCCGTAATGCTTTTAGGACGAGACACTTCCCCATTTCTCAGCCACTAGCACCTTTTAATTTCTGAAAGAGCCACGGTTGAAAATCTTAATTAATTGTTCCATACTGCTTCAGGATCATTATGCAATGTAATAAAGGCCGTGTAATTATGAAATTTTACAGCCATTACCAAGGCTGATGGCTCGTATTTCATCCTCAGCTGGACCCAATGGCTTTTAGCTACTCAGCTCCCCTTTGATGAACTACAGACAGATCTATCAAGCCCAAACAATATCCAGGCAAGGCGGCTATAATAGCTACCTACAGATGAAGCCATAGATAAAGATAAACTATAAATCTACACACAAATGCAGGCACATTGCCTCAGGATGACAGAGGAGAGAGGATGAGACACTTGGGAAAGCTGGTGGTTTGCAGGAAGGCAACCTTCTCTCTCTCTTTCTCTCTCACTCTTTTATTCAATTTCCAATCTGTCTGGTTTCTTAAAGATGTTAAACCCAGTTGGACACCTCTGTATTTCTAAAAAAAATCACTTATTTTTGATGAATATACGTTTTTCTATGTGAGGCAAGGGATCACCTTATCCATCTATTACATTTGACAAAGGGGATTTATATGGGCAAATCAACTTTTCCTCTGAATGAAAGAGTTCTAGTCAACAAGTTTATAAATTATATTCTTAAAAGTGAATCCAGTTCTCTTGCTTCTGAGACTGAAAAAGTGGCACACACCTGATTTTTAAACGCATTATCCTGACCAGATGCATAGAGGTGAAGCTAGATTTTAGGCTTTCACTAGAGGCAGCAGTGGAGATGCAATTTCATGCAACATTGTCCTACATTAGTTTATTTTCAGTTTGAAAATGAAAAGACTTCTCAAAATTCAGTGCAAGTTAGGGGAACAAGGGGATTATGCATGATCCTGTTACCTACATCACCAAAATGCACTTTATGGTGGTAACCTCTGTCAATGCAGTCTTGAATTTAAGACAGAAGGCCCTTCTGTGTATGTTCTGTTAGTCCCTTCAGAGTGAGACAACATTGACTAAATGGTATCTAGGTGCAGAAAGGAGAAAAAGAGCTGCAGTGTCCTGACCAACTTTGAACACATCAGGACACAGGAAAACTTGGAAGAAAAATATCAACAGTACTCTCTGATCTAGAATATCAATGTTAGAATGGCTCAGCCTTTTCCAGAGAAAGTATGACAGATGTACAGGAGGTTTCGAGAAATCAAACTGCAATAAGGTACCTGGGAAAACTCCTATGAAGAGACACCGAGAAAGCAGGTTTTTTGTTTACCATAGTGATGAATTAGAGAATACAGCAAAAGTATATACAAATTAATGATATAAAAACTAGGTTGAAAGCTTTTATTCTCCTTGTCTCGCAACACAGAACAAGGACCTTACAGTGAAATGCAAGAAATTCCAACTGGAAGGAAAGAGGGAAACTTCTCATTCATGGCACAGTTAGACTGGGGAACTCCTTGCCAAAGGATGTCATTGAAGCCATGACCTCAGAGAAGGAGCGGATGCTTACATGGAGAGCCATAATACTGGGAAATAAAATACTCTGAACCCAAAGGAAAAGAACCAAAGATGTTCTTCTTCCTTGTTTAACATAATCTCTAAGCATAAGGAATTAGAAAAAGTTTTCCTGAGCTTCTGCCTACTGCGGGAATAGCGTCCCTTCCTCTGAGGCTGATCCTGCTGAAGGCAGCTGAATATATGTCAGTGACTTAGCATTTAGTTCCTGGTTTCCTAAAAATGGAAGTCTAAGACTTTTGGCTGCCTTTCCTAGAGGTGTTTGCAGCCTGCTCCTACAATCAGAGTTTAGACTAGAAAAGCTTAGAGAGATGTACCCTAGGCAAAGAATTTCAAAATCACAGCAACTGGGGTCTCACTCTGGAGCTGCTACCATAGAAAGAGGAAAATAATGGTTAGGGGAGAGCCATGGTGCAGGAAATTTGTGTCATATACATAAAAGCAGCAAGGTATACTTATAAGCACGTGTTTGCGTATGCCTGTGTGCACATGCATTTGTTCTAAGCAAACTCAAGGTATTCAAAAAGCTACTGAAATGAGTAAGGATCACCTCCTATTTAAATTGTATTCTAGGCTTATTAAAGATGTATTATTAAATATAAAAAACTGACCTGCTGAAGGACAAAATAATAATGTAATCAACGAAGTCAGATCAGAGAAGTATTTCCTGAAACAGGGAATAGTCACAAAGGGTCACTGGTCAACAAAGCTGCAATTGAAGACAGGCAAGGGAATGCGTGATTCGGGCTTTCTCCAGCATAAATCTGGGAGGTGCTTGATATATAGTCTTCTAAGGACCAGCAGCTGCTCTTAACATTCTTTATTGAAACTGCATGCATGGAGAGTATTCACTGTACAGGGTGTGTGTGAATTGATCTATTCCTTGTACTGTATTTGGAAGCATCATAAACATTCTTAATAGAAAAAGAAAAAGAAAGAAAACAAACACTGAAAGTTTAAGCATACACGAGAACATATAGAATACTAGATTATACAGACACCCCCGGATTTTGACACCTGGACAGCATCTTAGATCGCCTTCTTATGCTGTAGTAAGTTACCTGAATTCAGTGAAGACATTAGCTAAAGCACAGACTATGTAAAATTGAGAAGATTAGATGTACACAAAAAAACCCTGGCAAATCTTTTCCTTCCTCCATTTTCCATCCAGTTGACTTGTATTTAGTCAAATTAGCATCAGCTTCATGGATGAGCTCTGTAGCTGTACTTCTTTTTATCCTCCCACCCAATCACTCACATCACTAGGATGAAAAGCAAATACAAATGTACTCAGCAGGAGCATTTTTCACAGAGAAAACTTCAAGTAAGAAGTAAATGCAAAGATGCTGTTATTTTTATTTCAATCAGAAGCAGTAATACCAATGAGTCTGCTACAGCAGTCTAGTAATAATAATGATGTTGATCATAATAATGTGAGAAAACACACATATACCACTCTACATTTTTTATTTCACAAAAGAACTGCATGAATTTTTATGCACTTTGGTAAATGTCCAGTCAGAGGATCCACATCAATATTCCATAATGTGAGATTACAGCTATAATTTTTAATAAAGTATAACAAAGAAATATCTCCTGGTCAGAGAATTAGGCAGTTAATTTGTGGTTTACTGCAAACTGCCTTGAAGCAGAACTGGCTCAGGCACAGTGAAACAAAGTTTATTTTTGCCAAGTAAGGATTACTGCAAATTAAAGGGTATCAGCATTATATATTTTGATCTGTGAAAGACTTTCAGTATTGATCTTAAAACATTTTACTTTTTCAAGTAATTTTTTTCCATTTATTAAACAGTTACATGCAGATTACACACCAGTATGAAGTGTTTTTAAGAAACCGATTTTAGAGAACATGCACAGAAAGGCTTTTGCTAAGTCTCTAAAAAAACTAACTGGCTATACTCTGACATAGAGAAAGACATTAACGTAAGTGCAGACCAAAACCGGCAAGGAAATGGGGTAGAATTGTATGTTTTCTCTGTTAAGATTTACCAAGTGGTGCACAAGTCTGTAGCTGTTATAATGCATGCCATGTTTTACACTGATTTTCTACACTTGGTATTCCCTAGCTGAATTGTTTCTAAAGCCTATGGTGATTTTTTCTACAGCAAATCAGCAGTTTTTCAAGAGGTCTCTGTGCAACCCAGGAGTATGACATTTACTAATGTGTTGAGATTCAGGGATTCTCTTTTGTAGAAGCCAACACTAATAAGAAAGATATGGTTCAGTGTCCTGGGTATTCTTCCCAGTTTTATTAATTAGATGGAAAGCTACTCCCTCTGGATTACTGCAAGGTATTTATTAACACTTCAGTCCACAAACTAGAGCAAATTTACAGTAGTGGAGGCAATTGTTACATATACCAGCTCTTGTTATTAGCTTGGCAGGGATAAGCAAAAAAAAAAAAAAAAAAGAGGTTTAGATTATGATCTTTTCATGATATTTTAATTGTGCTTCTTAATCTGCTAAATTAAAAACTATAGCACAATCTTATTCAGATCACTGACAAAAAAGATCATATCAATTTGCAACAAAATGTATGAATGCTCCTATCTCTTTTAATTATACAGAGAATTTAACAGTCCTATTCAACATGGTCACAGAATGACTAAGATATAAATACCACTTAGTCTTCCATCTTGTAATGCAAAGATACCCTTCCTCACCTGATCTTTAATAGTGCCACCTTCTTTCTCTTCTTTCACATTCAATATCAAGATCTACACCCACTGCTACGTCTTCAGCAAACTGGCAAGTGACAATGACCAGGCAGGTAGTCAATAGTATCTAACTGACTTACATGCTTTACAGAAGCAGCATAGGTATGCTCAGATGTAGTTTATGTAACCACATGGTCCTCTCACCACTGCCTTCAACCTTCCCTTCTTGTGCGTTCCTTTTCTGTCAGACCCACTTATATTAGCATTCCTTTGGGGCACCAGCAGGTCTGTTTATAGTCCAACCAGTGATGACCTGTCCTTAATGGGTGCACACTAAATTACCCACCAGGCATTTTCACTATGAAGTTCTCCATTCCCTAAAAAGGTTTACTTTAATTTTGATCTCAGAGTTAGACTTCATTTTGCATATGTCACCCTATGTTCTATGTCCTTGCACCCACAAAATGTTCAGACACATATTCATTAATAGTTGTTAAAATTACCTGCAAAGCATGGTTGTACTTTGTGAGGATATGCTATTAGAGAGGTCTGAAACATGATTTTAATGTGTTAATGCTGCTGGATCATCTTTTGTTTCTTTGACTTTTTTTCTTATCTCATGATCTGCTTTCAAATCCCTGTTTCTTGAGAACCCTCCTTCGTGTTGACCAGCTGCTAACTTTGGCTTTCTTTATACACTTTGTCTACTCTTATCAGTGGTACGAGAAGGAAGAAGCTTACAGTTTCCTCACATGTTTGCTGGGCTCTCAGGTAATGTTGGGCCTCAAGGGCAAATCAGCAAAGACTCAGTATCTGAATCGTTTGCGCAGTAAAAGCCGTACGAGATAGTTCCAAAAGCTCTTTTGTATTAATCCACTGTTGCTGTTATTGTCTTTGTAATACAGCTCCATTTGAAACATATTCTCATGGAGTATTTATATTTTCATTCCTTGAATATCAAAGTAACAGTTAGATTGACAACAGATCCCATTGAGCTATCCGACTGCATGGGGCACACATGGCACTTGACAGTTGGTACTTGCCAAATACAGCCTTGTCAAACAGCTAACTAATTTATTAAAATCAGTTTTCAGGAGTATATCACAGACGATGTAGGAGGCACTGATGCAGTGTGAGGTAATGTTTACAGGAAGAGTATGAGAAAGACAATCTAGTCTCCCAAATGTGCTGTTGAATTTCTTTGTGATGCTCTTGGAGACATTTAATCTTCCTTCATCTCAGAGTCTTTCTGTGCAAGCTATGGATATGTATATTCATACGGAAGCCTGCTGTGATATTTTATTCATTTGTGTTTGAAAAAAACAACTAATATCTTCAGAAGGAAGAGTCTGTAACAATATACTCAACATTCTGGTAAATATTGGGATAGAGAAGATCTAACCCATAGTATATAAAAGAAAAAGATGACACACTGCATTCATATCTTTCAATCCCAGCATGCTGTGAATCATACTTAATGTTTTAAATCTATAGCTCTTAAAGGACTCCCAAAATTGGAATTAAAAAATCATGGTTTCAACATAAGGAAGTTAAATGATTTGCCCAAGGTCATATGGCAAGTCAGTGGCAGACTCGATAAAGGGACTTAGTCTTAGTCTTGCACCTTGTCACTAGATTATGGCAGATCTTTATGTCTGGCTGGCTTGAATTAAAGCCCTCCAAGGCCAGTGGAAAGAGTCCTGTTCACATCAGAGGCTCTGAATCAAGCCCATGTAATGAAACAGTAGCAGAACGATATTTTATCATACTTATACACACTACCCAGTTATCAGAAAAAGACTAGGAGAACATAAACAGATTGCAGTTAACAGGAAGTTTAAATTGAGCAGTACAACAGAGTTTGAAATGACTTCTGTTAAGGTGAGCAGATTTATTTCCATATGCTCCAATGGAAGCAGGACTGTGCCCACAGCATGCATTTTGCATTGTATTAAAACAAACACAAAGTAAAAGTAAGATCTTAAGCACATAGTGCTGACTTTATAACACCGAGTAAGAGGGTCAAGTGCACTAGTGTTATAAAACTGTAAATAGACATTGATATTATACTGTATATATGAAAATACATAAAATGCATTTAATTAACTCTAGGTTGTGACACAACCTGACAATTTAAAGCAGAAATTTCAAAGCTATGCCTGACACCTTTGGAGTCATTTTGATCTTTCAGGAAGATACATATTTAGGCCAGATTTCTATATATTCTTATGTATTTTTTTAATGTTTGAAAAATGCATATTCTTTAGCCAATTGCCTGGAATGTCTACTGGAAAAATACATATTTATTTTTAAAAGCAGTCCATATATTGTTTACTCAGTGGATGAGAAAGACTTCAAGAAAACCGTTCTGGTCCATCAAATAAATACATATTTATAACTGGTTTGTAAAATGCATATTATTTACTCAATGGACTGTAATGGCTCTGCTAGTGCCATTACATGTAAATATGTAATTAGCCACATATTAAAAAATCCCTATAAAAGTTCCCTGAAAAGCATTATCTTTCCATGTGTCAATAAACATTTTCTTTTCTATTGTTATTATTTTCTTTTTCAATGTATCAGAAGCGATTAGCCTATGTTAACTAAGGTTTTACCATATTTTAAGATCAAGCTAGCTTTGAAATTATACAGCTCATAAAGTTGAAATCCACGTTTCTTTCCTTTAAAATTAATGTTATATAATTCTTATCCTGAAGTTAATCCACCCTGGCAGAATCTTGCTGCCAGTCCCACAGGTTTCAACAAGATCCTGCAGGAAGCACAGCTGCAGTTGCAGCACCAGGGCTAACGGATCACTCATGGCAGTCAGGAACTGATAATACCTGCTATGGTTTTGGGTAGTTCTCAGAGAAGCTTCTCCATGCTGCTAGCCAATGCACCTGCAACACTGCCGGACCCTCTCGGCTAAGGCCTGCCAAATTTATACTGCGCCAAACTTCCTCTCTTCCCCCCGCCCCGTCACGCGCAATTTTGTGCAGAGGCCTAAAGAGCCTCCAAATCTCTTTTTCTTGTGAAAGTGAGAGCAGGATCTGAAACGTACAACCCCAGGGACAAACCCGTTTTATCTGCCAGACCAGTAGGTGTTAGTCTTTGAAAGCCTGTATCTTAATAAACAGAGCCATCGCAAGCACTTGGGAATTTGCTAAGAACAAACTTCCAAACAGCAGTGAACAGTGCCATTTTTAACAGTGCAAATTTGTGCTGGAATAAGTGTTGTATATTAAGATGTAAATTTTATTCTCTGAGCTGAATACCAGGTGATTAATTCTGATAGCATAGTGATCAATTGGTACAGATGCTGCACCTGAGCAATGTTTGTTTGTGTATGCGAGGTAACAGAAGTGCACCACTAACACAGGTGTCACTTGCATAGAGTTATGCAACATTTTTGATTTCCTGAAAACACTGACGTTGGTGTTAGGTTATATATACGTCTGCCAGTTTTTTCAATTAGACCTATTATTGATTTGATGAAAAAGCAAATTAAACATAGCATGGTGGTATGTAAATTGGTTAGACAGAACATAAGGTCCTAGTACTGAGCTTCTCGGGCACGTGGCCTCTGCATGCAGCTTTACTCACCAAAGTCTCTGGAGACTACAGAAACGGGGGGAGCTTTCGCAAGAGACCTAGGCAGCACTTGTCTAGCAACAGATGTTTAAAACACCCAGGAATATGTTAAAATAAAAGAGATCTTGGGAGAAAAAGTGCCAGGAAGCTCAAACTTCGACAAGGCCATAGAGCGAGAATTGCTTCACTTTAAATCTAGAATAAACCTTTTGTTTTCATGAAGCTTCTACAGATTTACAACAGTTTAACATAAAAATTGGCCCACAGGTAGTAACATCTTTTGTTTCAAGTACTAAGAAGAACTGTTTATCAGTTGATGCTGCATTTTAAGCTGTCTAAATATTTGGCATGTGGAACAGACAGTGCAGCTCACAAGTACTCCTTTCTAATTTTCCATAATCAAAGAGTCAGAGTTTCTGATGCTAAGAATCAATAACATGGAACAATCATACAGCAGTTTATATGTTCATGTTTGCCTCTCTCCCTTTGCCTCTTAGCATCTTACTGATAGCCAAGGGGCTTCAAGTGCTGGGGAACCAAAAGCAAGTAGGGATGCTCACAAGCAAGCCTCTTACCTAATTTCCATTTAATTCAGTTCTGAAATCAAATCAAAGCGCTACTGTGAAAATTATTTTCTTACAGAAGGTGCTAAAGGAGCACTCCAAAAGTCACTCCAAAACACCTGAGGTTTAGCTTCCCAAAGGGTTAGCTGACACTAACATTACTGACAGGACACTGCAGCAGCAGGTCTACCTGGGGCATGCAGCTCTGCACGAGACAGACCTCAGTGCAGTTTCTTAAGGTCAGAGACAGTAAGTCCACTCTCTGGCTTTGGTGCACTGGAAACCTACGTAAGTCAGCACAAGCCTCGAAAATCCTCTTTTCTGATTTCCGCATAGCCACTTGTGTCACAACAGACGGACAGCATTTTGAACTCTCTCTCTCTCATGTCACTCAGCACTGTAAGAGGGCCAAGTAACACAATTTCCAGCGAGCCAAAAGTCTTGTCGACCTCTGTGGCCTGCCTGTACGAGGACTGTACGTTTAGGTTCTGCAGTATTAAAACAGCGTCTCTAAATGGGTGAAAACTCTGCTCTGGTTAAGACAAGTTTTGTGTTTCTTTCATCGCTGGTAGTGCCAAGATATCAGCCTATTTCTTTGTCTCTCTTGAAAAGCATGTAAACTGTTGTATACAAATAGAGCCACTAATGGAAAGCAAGACATTGCGAATCAGACAATAGACATACCAATTAATCCCTGGGATGCACAAGAGGCAATCAATTTTCCCAAATCCCAAATCAATTTAAAAAAAGAATACAGAAAACAATTTGAATTTGCACTCCCTTAAAAAGAAGGGAATGGAGGGAGGAGAGAGACGGAAGAGGGTGTCCCAATTACTGCACATTGCTTTGCAGTGTATTTCTTCACTATGTTCAGAAAATTCTTAATATAAGGCAACTTGCAAAAACTGTGAAAGCCATGTATCCTTTGTCAGTGGAAAAACTGAAGTTTCAGATTAAAATGGCTAAAAGGAAAGAAGAAAAGAGAAAGGAAGCAGAAGAACGTAGCAAGTATTAGAAAACTTCTGGATTTCAGGCTTATACATGCAGCCGACACCTGAAAGGTGTAATGTTTCTGTTTCTGCGCCTTTTCATACACTGATGGAAGTGATGTCCAACAGTGTTTCAAGTCATTTAATGAAGTTTGGTGATGGTAGTAGGAATGTTGTTAAGGGAAGTAAAAAAAGCAATGTCCATTTGAAGCTTGTCTGTGAACTTTGCATGAACCGCCAGGAATAATGTAGTGTGATGACAAGCCAGTTATACCTTCCACTAAATTTGCTGTCTGGAATGAACTGAAATAGTGTTTGGTTTGTGTAATTACGTCCATCTATCTTTATATTCCAGCGGCATATCGCAAATTGAAAATACTAAAAATTGACTGTTGGTTCTGATATTTAATGATTGCCAAAGACAAGACAATGATTTATTGGTTACTTACCGATGTGACACATTTGCATCTTATTAGACGGAGATTACTATTCCTTAAAATGCGGACGAGGCCTGATCATGTCTGATGGATTGATTTGATTTGCAAATGTAATCAAACTAATAAGAGGGAAAAAATGAGCAATAATGCCTTGTTTTTCAACTGGCAATCACTCCCCTGCCAACAACGCTGATATCCCTGACTAAGCAGCCTTCACACAGTCTTCCTGTCTCCTCAAATAAACAAAGGGATGCAAAGAGCTTGATAAGAGGATAACGAGCCAAGTATGGATGTAACATGGAGCCTGTACCTCAGCACTGTACAAATGTATCAATGGGAGTAAGAGCATTGAACTTACTGTGCCTTCCATCCTTAAAAAGCAGCAAGCAAAAAAACAAAGAGCAAAACAAAATGACCAAAAAAAAATAAAAAACCCCACACCCCTTTACAGAGTTAGGGAAAAGAGCTCATTCAAAAAAAAAAAAAAAAAAAGGCAGTTTTAATTTAGGGAACCCCTGGAGAACACTCATCACCAGCACAGAACTTACAGGATGAATTCCTAGAACTCTCCAACCTGATGGGAAGCTACTTTGGGAAAGCATTTTGGACATTATGATTCCTGCAATTGAAACCACTGTCTATGGCCAGAGCATCAGAGAACATTTCCAGAGGCATACTGGATAGTGTTTTTAAATCCTCCGAAATCATAAGCAGAGGCTTTCTATGGATTTTTATCTGCATATAGATAACATAAGCAATTAAATAATCTATTTCACCATGAAGACTCTAGCATTCTGACCACATGCTGATGTTTCTGTAAGGGCTGAAATACGGTTCTAGCTAAAAGCAGGTTCTTATTCTGCTTATGGTAAGAGAACCTAATTCTCCCCAGTAGGATTCTCTTCCTTGTTAATAAACAAAAAAAAAGCTTTGTGAAAGGAACTGCACCAAGTCCCCCCTTCCCCACTGAAACAAAACTGGTAAGTGAAGCAGAAGGCAAATAATAAAGTTTTGAGGTTCATACAGGTTTTAGATTGTGACCTGCATATTTAGAGATTGATCCAAAGCCCACCAAAGTCAAGGCAAGTCTTTCTACTGACCTAAATAGGTTTTCAACTAAAGCTTTATTAAAGAGGAAGGATGAAGTGTGAATGTTGACAGCTGAGGCTCTGATCCTGCAAATATTTAGGAACACAGAGAATTCTGCACAGTGGAAGTGTCTATGTAAATAATGTAATTATGCGACTTAAATATTTTCCAGACTGATTGCTAATTTGCTTCACTAAGGGATATTCGATAACATAAAAAAAATTGCTTTAGGGAATAGCCATTATAAAGTGTCAGGTTAAAAACAAAGTTGAATATATGGCTCCAATTACCACGCTCAAAGACCTCAAAATATTTTCATAATTTAAAGTTTCACAGCTCATGTAATTTATACTTATTTTAACAGTGGAAAAGCATCCCGGTCAAATTCCAATTAAATAATTACATTTTGCCTACCTAAAATTCTCACTGCATTTTTAATTGGATAGGACACACTTCACTGCTTCTCCTAAATTGTTTAGTGTTGCCATTCAGTATATAAATAGCTACCACTTTCTGCCACAGACACAGTACACTTTTCCGTAGCTCTCAACGGCAAATTCTGGTTCACCTGAGTGGCTGTAGTATTGGAACTCATGATACCCATGGCAGCATACGTCCGTATCTCCACCTGTCATAATCTCTTTTTAAGTGTATTTTTTCTCCAAGCAGGTTCTCCACAAGATTGTATATTTATCATTGATTGTGACTGATGACTGCATGAGTATGCAAATACTCAGTGTTAACACCTTCTTCTCTTGACATTATTTCCTGAAACGCCCATCTAAGCCTCTTGTTAGAGAGTGCCCTCTGTAGGTATATGACAGTGCCTGAATTACCCTGGGTAGTATTTGCACTGTTCTTCTGAACTGTACTTAGATTTTTTGAATGGTGCCTTTCTGAAGTACCCTGTTTCCAAGCGGCCTTTTGATTATAAAGTCCATGGTGTGCTTCTGGATCTATATACGAGGATTATAATACACCGTAAGAGTTACTCACCATTGTTTAACTACTAGGCACAATCTGCATTCACTGTGAACTCCAAATTCATGTTGAATGCATTAGGTAAATTTTTCAGTATAAGTCATTAGTGGTGCCTGGAAAATGTGCAGTAACTCGAAACTCGAACTCTTGCAAAATAAACTCCTATCAATTCTACTGAGTGAAGATCATCCAGAGTTCACATTGCATACTTCAGGCTAAATCTTTAGCTGAAGATTCACTGGTGCTAAGCAAACACTCCTGAATCTACACAAATGCTGTCTTCATCTCTGGAAAACTTACTTGTAGTGGAAAGTGAAAAACTGATCACAAAGTAGAATGACTTTCTACAAAAGACCAATATGGGGAAGGAATCAAAATTCTTCTCCACCCCAAATGCAGTTAGTGGAGGACACAAGGGCCATTGTAACTTGCATACCCTACATGATATAGCTTGAATCACAGCAATTCAGAGTTTGATGCCTGTTTATTAAGGCAGACATGGTGCTATAGCACAGGTATAAAAAAATCTCTGGCTAGCAACACGCCCTACAGCCTGTTAATGTCATGATATATGCACGTAGGTAAGTGCAGTTTCTTTGAACAAACATACGAGCAGCCATTACATGCAAACCTGTTCTACCTAATCTTTCCAATAGCCAGATGCATGCAAACTGCAGATTTGCCCCCTGCCTCTTCTCCACTCTCATCACAACTCTTTGCCACTGTGTTCTAGTGAAGACAGTCCCTGCCATGTAAGGATTTGGTGAGTTAGCAGCCTCTTCTCTTCAAATGCCATTTCCATTGAATTTGGAGCCTTCTAAATCTGTAGCTGGATCTCATTTCAATATTCGATTTCACCTCAACTCTTACTACAATGCGGAAATTGACGGTGCACAACATGGCAGCTGAAGATACCCTGGAGATAAGGTTCTGAGCTATATTGTGAAATTTCCACTTGTCTATAATACATGTCTCAGGAGTTTTGGGTGGAAAATTCCTTGGTCAGAGCAACATACTTTAAGAATCTTCTCTTTATACAACATGTTTTCAAATAAAAGATAGGTTTTTTTACTTTTTTCTCACATGGAAAATTACCTAAATATTCCTGCCTGATATTAACGCCATAGTATATTAAACTTGGAAGCAAAGAAATAAAATAATGCGGAAAACTGACTTAAAATTTACAGATAAATAAGCGTTCAATCCAGGTAATTAAATATATGGGCATTCAGGACCTGAATTCTTTGGATTCTCTGTCTTACATGTTTCTTGAGATTCTTCCTCCATATGTATATGTATATATATGTGCATAAGTTGAGTATTGCTCAACAAAGCAGCTTACTAGCAGTGGAGACAGTTCATAAAGCTCTTGTATGACCAGCTGATGTAGAAGGTGATTACTGTAGTCTGATTTTTAAAAACTGCTGACTATGTTGATCAGATTGGAGCAAGTCTTGCCATTACAACCCAGATACTCCTCTGCCACCCCTATACTGTATATAATCATGCCCAGGTCACCACGTGCCCTGCCAGAAACATGCTCACTGGCTAAGGGGGCATTGCAATTCAGGTAATTAATCCTATTCTAATGTAGGTTAAGCAGGTGTGAAGCCTAACTCATCCAGAGAGAAAGTAGACACTTCTAGAGGCACTCTTAGAATTATAGTATTTAACTGGTCTCAGATAACTTTAGGAAACTAGATCAGCTTGTGCTGCTGACCCAGTCACACAGGTGTAGACCTGTCTGCTCTAAATCCAGTCTGAGTGACTGGTTCTGTGTCCCCTCCCTTCCTCCCATCCTAGATTTACAGTATCAACATACATGACTGGAAAGCTGCCCTTTTCTTCCCCACCCATAACAATGTAAATATACTTGCACTGGAGGCTAACGTAGATGATTAAAAGTCACTTGTTTAGTTTAAAATAGACTAACTGGTTACCATGTTAAGAGGGCTATATTGCTTTAACTTTACTTCTGCATTCCCAGCATGTGCTATGATCCTTTCACAGGCCAATTTAAACAAGATGTAACATTTGTGATCTTATTTCTAACACAGCTTTCAGAAACTTCACTGGAATTTTAAAACTCACAACAACTTCTTTGTCTGGATGTCTTAAAACTCTGATTCTGGTTGAAAAGCCTTATTTTTGTAGAGAAGAGGAGTCTTGTAACCACAGAGGAGATACTTATTGTATACATATGACAGTTCACTTCTGCAGCATTTGCCTCTTCTGTAAATTTCTTACAAAAGGAAAAATTTCAAGATTTGGCCCAACTTTCTTAGTATGTTTCTGAGCAAGGTATCTTCCTGCTTGTGCCAGGTCATCCTCTTTTACTTGTAAGAAGCTGGCCTTCCTTGAAGTATCTACTGTGCAGTTAGGGAAAGATTGGAAAAGGAAGCCCCCCTCAAAGATTATTTCAGAAGTTTTAATTAGTTTCTACAGTGTGCTCCTAATTGGCAGTCTTTTAATATGTTTGGCAGTTGAACTAAATAAGGGGAGGAAAGGGAAGGATTTTAAAGAAATAACTTGCATGTAAATCTTATGTGCCTAGGCATCTTCAGTATGGCACTCCAGATACTGTCCCACTTGCAAAAGTCCATTTTTGCTAAAGTCTCAGATTAAGATGGTTTATAAAAGAAAAAAAAAATGGAGACTACAGTAAAATTTAAAAGGTTAAGATATATTTAAACTCCCTTCCCTCTGAACCTCTTGTTGGCTCAGAATAAGGAAAACCGTTACCGAGTCCTCTGCAATATACACAGCTCTAATCTAGTAAACCCTTTTGTCACGCAAGAAGTGAGTACAGAGGTGAGTACTGTTGTCCTCTAAATAGAAATACTTGCTTAAGGCTTGATTCTGCACATTGCTGCAGATTCTTGGAGATGGTGAGTACACACAGGGAACACAGAGAGCTCTCAGCGCCAGCTGATATACTGATTACTGATGTGGGTTTATCCCTTCAGGGCCAGATCCTTAAACAATGCAGACTGGCACAGCACATTCGACTTGCACTCCCATACCAACTGATCCTATCGAAGGCTCTCAGCCACGCCACTGTCTCTATAAACTAACTGGGCAAAGTACCATATCTGTTTTCTTTTACAGATTCTTCTTGTAATGCCTGAGCACTAAATAAGATCAAACCTTTTCCTACATTCTTTTTTTGCATTGCTCCCTCAGAACACTGCGATGCTGCCTCAGAACATACTTTATTTTTTTTAGGTACCTCATAGTCCTAAAATGGTTAGTGGGAGTCTAAATCCAGATGTGCTGAAATAAATGGATTAAAATTTGTTCAGTTTTCCCTCTCCTTTCTTCTGTTCAGCATCAATTTCGAACACCCTTAAACATGCAACTTGCAGCAGCCTATTTTCAGCCTCATGGTACCTCCGTAATACAGTGTCTGCAAGTAAGGGAGCAGGCTGTATTAGTGCGTTTACAAGTCACCTAGGGTAACAAAACACTTCTGATTTTGCTAAAAAAAATAATAGGAGATGACTGCTAGATCTTTTTATATTCTTGCATTTAAGAATCAAATAATAGCCATTTTTGTTTACGGAAAGAAAATGAAAAGCACTGGCATTCATTACTGTTGATTTGCTCTCTTTTTAGTAATCATTTTTTATTTTTAAAGGGCCACAGGATAATACATAATACAATGGTAGGAAGCTATTTACCAATTTAGCACCTCATTATAAAACTACTCAGAAACCTCTTTGTCTCTTGTTTAACATAATAATTATTGGTGGCAACAAAAGTGGATCCCACACTTGCACCATGATTAGCAAGTGATGAATTTGGGTTGAATATATTGCATTTTGCTAAATAAACCTTGTGCTATCCCAAATCCTCAGTCTAAAAAACACCAGTTTTAAGAGAATAATTTTCACTCCCTGTTTAAATGCATGTTTCCAAATTAACCAGTGTTATTCTATAGAAAACTCTCTTATGCTTGAAGTCTCCAGCTGCCACACAATTTATATCTCTTTCCTCTCCTCTTTGTTTTTCAGCCATTTTCCCTGAATGTCAAAGTCAATTTAGTGCATTTCACTTTGCTGAATAAATCAGAGGCGAAATCCTTGCTAAAAGTGAAAATTTGATTTGCTAAAAGGAGCTTAGGGCAACTATTAATCAATATATCCAGAGTGTCAAAGCTAAGGCCATGATAGACATGCATTCATTTGGAGATTGGTTGAGGCAGATAAAGGGGGAAAACTGGGGGGGAAAAAAAGTGCAACAACCAGATAGTGTAGTGTGTATGTTTGGGGCACGGGTGGAGGGAGCAGGCTGTTTAAAAAAAAGTGTGTGTGTGGGGGGGGAGGTAGTCACTAAGAAAGAAAGAACAGAAAGAGAATACTTGTATATGAATAAAAGGTGGAATTCCTAAAGATGTAAAGTCATTGTTTAATTCTGATCTTGAGAGAAGCTGATTTTAATGAAGCACCAATTTAAAAAAAAACTAAGTAAAACGTAAGTTTGAGACAACTTTTGCTGAAGATTATTCTTAAACAAGCTTTTTCAAAAAAAAGGGGGATTTTAAAATCAAAACCAGCATGTGCATGGTTTTGTAAAAATATCATTTCAGTCTTACTGTACATTTATTTCATATTAATGTATAACTTCTAAATGATGGTATGTTTATATGCTGGGGAATATATTTTTTTCTTTTCGGGTAATTTAATGCTAGCAAAGGATGCCAGAATCTACTGTTCTGGAAGCTAAAGAGGTATGACTAGTAGTACCAGTAACTTCCTCACCTCTCCATTGCTGTCTGTCTCAGTCGTGAATTGGAACCAGTCTTTTCTGATCAACAGACACACGAAGAGTGTGTGCATCTCTAGTTGCACACAGGGCATATTCCTTTTCCTACTGAACTCAGCAAAAATTTTGTCACTGACTTCAGTAACAAATCCATCAAGAATAGTCTGCCGTCATATCTCAGGTGGATATATTGTTTTTAAAACAAACAAATGGACCTTTCTATAACTGCTTTCTACCACACTGTATGTTCCTGTTTTGTTTTGAAAATATAGTGGACATGCTGATTCATACCTCCATTCATACCTCAATCCAACCTCTTCCCTGCCTTGCAAAATCACTTGCACCTCCTCTGTGGTATCATCTTAGAGCTGTTTTCAAAAAATGAGAAAAAATTAAAAAAAACCCCCACCATTCCTAGCAGTTCAACTGATGTTAAAAATACTCATGTAAAAAAACAGTGGGACAGATGAACTGTTGGCATTTTAATACACTGTTGTTCCACCCTGCTCAGAGCAGATTGAATCAGTGGAGTGATCTGCACACTGGCAGTGCCTAGCAGTTCATCTATGCTATGGCTCGAAGATAAAACTGATAGTCAATTGCTGAGCTCCCCGTCATACAATTTAGCAACAGAGATCAAGGAAGTCTGCAGTTTTTGAGAAGCCTTTTGGCTGCAATCTCTACCTGTAAGCCTTGGGGAATGGCATCCCTCAGAGCACGGAAGTCCTACAAGTTGTGAGTTAGAGAATATTTCTGTCACAAGGAAGAGCATGTCTGATTTCCATAATTAGTGCATGTCTGTAGAAGGAGTTAAGAGAAGAGCAGATAGTGGGGTTTTGATAGACAGAAGGCAAAGAGAACCTGCAAAGTGTCCAAGACAGAACAGTGATAAAGGGCAAGATGTCCTGGTTCCCCAGGAGGCTCAAGTTATTATCACTACAAACCTCTTAGCATGAAAGAGCTCATACTCCATTCCATGTTATAGTAGCAGTAAACATCACATTAACATGTCCACCTGTCTCCGGAGTGACAGGCACCCTGTGACAGTGGACTCTAAGAGAGCTGCAGTAGTGGTCGTGTTGTCTGAAATAGTCCAGAATTCAGCTAGCAGAAGACGACACTACAGAAGGCCTCAAATTTAGCAGAAATAGAGTAAATTTACAGCAGCAAGCAGCGTGGTACAGACATACAGGAAGACACCTATTCCCCTTGCAGAGCTGAAATTCTGCATTAGCTGCCCAAATGACAACTAAGAGAAGGATTTGGACATAAACAGGATGCTAACTAGAGCTAAAAGATATGTGATTTTATACACCAGGTAGTTCCTGCACATGATTTCAGCCCGTCTTCAAAGTCCTACAGACATGATTGCTACCATGAAATAACACTCAGCACTTTCTCATTCTCATTTAAACACATGCTACATGTCCACTAAGATACAGACATACATACATACACGACTATGTGCATGGGAACAAGTACATATGCACCTACATCATACCTGCATGGATATATCACATATGTATGCTCTTATGCTTTTTTGAAAATTAGCTTCCCAAAAGTGATCACTGTCCACTTTTTCTCTGTACTTTTACCTACATTGGGTGGTATTTCTGGAGCAGATGATGAGAAAAGGGCATTTTAGAAATGACAGCTCTGCAGCAAGTCATGCTCTTGTTCAGTATTAGAATGTTAAACTATACCCCTGAGAGCTGCTTTGGAAAGGAAAGCTTAAATATTGTCCTCTACAAAGAGTATGCTGGAACAATAATGTTTCATAAAACATTAACATTAGCACTAAAATATTCAAAACATCCTTGGATTTGCTCCATCAAAATCATGTCCTCTTTTCTTTTTTGTACTAGCACCACTGGTAGTCTCAATTTCTAACTATTCCCCTTCTTGAACACTGTTACTGCTAGCAAAACACGGACACAGTTGAAGACAAGCAAGCTTATTCTACTAAATAATGTAACTAGTTATTTTTGATGTATTAGCCTGATTTACTCTTTCCAAACCAATTTTTCATTTTAAGTGCAAAAAGTTGATTTCTATGGTCTGGTTGATGTTTTTTCATGCATGCAAATTTTTTAGAGAACATTTTGTCCCTTTAGCTTCCTGTTATGCACATTTTTAAGAGCTTAATGTTTCCTGCCTCCACTTAATATGAAAGAACATTGCATATTTTTGCTGAATGCCAATGAGACAGTTACATTACAGAAATGGTGCCTAAACGACCTGAAACTGTGACTAGACATCAGCAGAATTCCACCCCACACTGGAAAAGAGTTTATTTAATTAAATATACCTGAAATAGAATAGACCCTCCCAAAAATACAAAGCAAAGGGTGGAAAACTCAACCACCAGTAAATATTGAATTAAGCATCTGTCTCTTATTTAAGAGATAAAATAAAATAAAATAAAATAGCCTTGCAGAGGCTCTGTAAATATATTGACAATTTATGTAGGTCAGTTAATATGGGCTTTGTCTCACCAAACAGGAGAAGCAGCAGCACCAGTCTCTCCCTAAGCACCTTCAGTATTTTGCTAACGAAGTTACAGTACATAGGAATATTTTAATCTGACACAAAGAACAACAATAGATCTGACTGCTGGGCTGATAATCTTCTTATCACACCCTGTGAAACCTAGCTCTAGTATTTGACTGAGCCTCCATTACTCGGCAACACATTCTGAAAAGGCCAACAATGGAGAGAGAATGAAGTGGAGTGTGGAAGTACCTCCATATCTACATAAAAGAGATTAGAGGCGACAGCGTTCCATTTTACAGCTCAATCATATTGTGTTAGCATGCGCTTATCCGAGCGCGGATGAAATTGAAAGAGAAATAAAAAAGAGTCAGGCAGATAGGAACCAGAAAAGCGAGGCATGAGCAATTTCCAAGGATATAAAAGGATGCTAATGGCAGGGCCCTGTCATTCTTAAAAAGGGCTATTAGGGCACCATCATCTGTTCTTGTGCCCTTATGCTGCTCTAACTAAAGTCAAGCATTTCCTAATGCCATTGTGATCTTTTTCTTCTTCAGATAAGACATGGTCATGTTTCATAACAACACGCTTTCCATTTATTTGATTTATTAATGCAAGGAGACTAATTCTATTTACTGATAAAACCTTTTATATATATTTTTCTTTCGGTATTTCCTTTTGTAGATGGCATCCACTTTTTGTTCAAGAAAAGCAACGACTGAAAATATTTCCAATAGCACAAAAATACTAATGATTTTATGAAAGCATTTGAACTTTGCATAATTTTAAAACAATTTTTAGGCTATGACTGCAAAGGATAATGGTTGGCCAGGAAAGACTGCATATTGCATTATTATCTTTTTATAGATAATCTCATTAAAAGACTCCCTGTTAGAATAGCAAAAAATTTTTGTTTTCTTCCACAAATATACATTTGACTTTGCATTACAATGCTTTATAGCAAGATCTTTATTAGTTATTACGCAGCTGATATGTGAGGGCCTTTAGTTATACTGAAGCGTAAAAAATCACTATAGTAAAGAAAGAGTATGGCTGATCTGCTGTGCTAGGTACAAATTCACTACTGGTATAATTAATTGACTCCCAAGAGATTTACACCAAGGATTTACCCGGCCCACTAAGTTACACAGAACTTTCAGGCAACTTGCACCCCTTTTCTAACTCACCCCCTTTTCCATCCTGCTGTATTAGTGCCTACAGTAACATTTCTTGTTTTAGAAAACAGTCAGGTAGCACCAATTTAGGCTTTTCTACAAGCTGTTTTGTGCCGGACGTTAGCTGAGCTTAGGCAGTCCAAGTTCAACAGCACTTCATTGGTCAAAGCCAAGCTACAAATGTTCTCCACATTTACCCTTTAGCACGTCAAGCCCTTTTGCATTTTGATTTTTGTGATCAAAAGACAGCAAGCAGAGATTTTAGCACTGCCCTCTGTTACCAGAAGGCTTACCAAAGGATTGCCTTTCTTTCCTGTTTAGCCCTTTTTTTTATTCCTCCCATACCTAAATGGGGTCAAGCGAGCAATCTTAGAAAGTGGCAGCTTTACCATGGCAGGTGTGCTTTGGACTTTACCTCATAGGAAAGGGCTGCCCCATGGCAGAAATGTTCCCCAGACTGTAGGCTTTAAATTTTCAGTGCCAGTTCACGGCACCCAATAGCTTTTTCACACTAACCAAAGCCACGGAATCATTTTAAAGACTGCCCAGCCCCGTCCCTCTGCTCTTCCCATTCCCCCCTGCCCCAGGCAAAGCCAAGCTGTGCAACATATTCCCAAATCAAACTGATAAAAGCTCCTCCGCAACTGCTGTGGAGTGTGACTGACTTCTCTGAGCACTACTCTATTTTGGTTAAACTAATGCAGGTAGCTTCCAAAGATGAAACGCAAACTCACCTATTTAACTCATTCTGACTTAATTTGGGGTGCTTTATTAGCAACCAGTGTAAGACAAAGTAGCTAGTATAATATAGAGTGATGTTTAAATTAGTTTACAATTTGCTTGGGCTCATCTAGAACTGCTCTGAACAAAGCCATTCAGAAATGTCAGCTGTGTTCCTAACCACTGTAACAAATTGTTGCCTGAACGCTGCACACCTAATGACTTCAAATTAGCTTCACTGCAATATTGCCTGACAGTTCGTTACGACTGTTAGCAACATAGCTGGCGTATCATGACCAATAAATTGGTTTCAGTGTGGGCTGGGAAAGGGACTTCCATCAATTTGATTAAAGAAATTACTGTAGCATTCAAAGCATAAAGACAAACTAGTTTAAGGAGACAGAAATAAGTTAACTGTACCAGAAAAACATTGCTTGTGATACAAAGCTTGTTTATACACCATTTGTGGTATAGATAACAACTAAATTTCAACTGTGTGGCATAATGACTGTTTTAGAATCTGTAGGTTGCTGTATCTCCCCAGAAGTAAAATAAATTTCCATAAGCATACAAATTATTTTATTATTATTATTTGATAGTTTTTTTATTTATCAGGGATGACCCAGAAGCACCTACATAAGAAGTGGGGCCTTGTAGCGCTTGGCACAATGTAAAGAAATAGCAGGAGGCAATTCTTACCTAAAGTTAATGTTTGTACAATGCTAAATGCTCAAGAATCCAAGCAACAAAGTGAAAGATTGGAATATAGACACTATGCTTTCTGTTTGAAGAATAAAAAAGATTCAGTGCTCGGGTTGTTTCGACTGTGTTGTTTACAGTAATAGTAGAAGGCTAATAATGCAATTTCTTTAGATGCTAGAAATAAAATGTATTTTTTAACTTTGACAAATAGACAACTGACTGGATTATTGATTAATACTAAGGTATCCCAAAATCACATATAAAATAAGGATGTTGTATTGCTCAGAGGAATTAAAGGATATCAATTCTTATGTTTGGTGAGGCTTCACTACGGAAATTGGAAAACTTACAAGCTTACAAAATTGCACAAACAAGCCCACTCATGTGCTGGACTAGAAGTAAACCTTAAAAAACAATAAAAAATCCAAACTTTTTTGTGTGACTTTACCATTTGTGAAAGGTGAGACTGAAAACCCTGTCTACAAGCTTGTGTATTAGCCCACAGAGCAAGTACAAATACCCCAGCACTGCGGGAACAAGCCCATACTTCAAATATCATCTGAAGAAATCAGTCATCTCCTGTTCTGAGAGACTACTTTTGATGACCCCCTGCTTTTCTTGCTAACAAGGGTGCCAGTTAGCTTTAATGATAGTAACACATTTACGTGACATAGACCCCAGTCCATTTCATGCAGACCAAAGAAGTGTTAAGCCGTAGGAGCAGACCCTTAGGTAGAATTCAGTTCTTTCTCCTGAACTGCTGATACAATGGAGTTCTCATACTAGTTCAGTCAATGGAGGGAACAATTCCTCTGTGCCATGCCAAAATCCAACTGAATTTTTAGTTCCTCTGTAGTCAGTCTAAGTTAGTGCCTTATGGAACAGAAGAACTAGCCTTTTGTTCAGCTGTTGCTGAATCAGAGGAGTACAAAGGAGAGTGTTTAAGATAGCTTACTACCCTTCATACCACACTAATGCTCTAGACAGCAATGAAGGTTTATCTTAATAAAAAAAATTGATTCAGTGAGCAGTATGCAAAATTTATTAACACGCTAACAAGCATAGCAAGAATAATATTGCTTACAAGGTAAGAATATTATTGTCTAACCTATGTCCTGTGAATAATCCACAGCCTTAAGAAAACTTTACACACTGTAATGAGAGAACAAATCATCTTTGTTACCGGAAGATACTAATCCATGTGATGATTTCTGTACATCATTTATTTGCAATAAATACTGTATGTACCTGGAATATGCTTGGCCCATCCAATGATCACCACCAGCTCTCTGTCTGCCAGGTCACAAAGAGTGGTAAGTGCTTTGATGTCACTGTCTGGAACAGTGGGGTCAGGCATAGCATAGATCTTCTCTGGTTCAGCCACCAGCAAGTGGGAGACGATCTTGTTATCTGTAAAAATGGTCCAGAACAGCACAAGATCACTGGTAGCACCATTCTCCCCAAACAGTTGACTCATATTTCAAAGTGCAAAAGAATTTCTCTGAAGATACGGGACCTAATTCAACCTTCCTGTAACACTATTGGCGTCTACAAGCAGTTACAGCACAGACAAATCTGAACCATTAAAAATGTTCATCATGCACAGAGCAACGCTCAGATATTATGTTCTTAAGAAAACAAATTTCATGGAATGTAGAAATACATGATCACCTCCTACTATTGGAATAAAATCATTACAGAAAAATCATGCATTATAATGTATTTTGCACTGCATAGATAGAGTTTTGTTTTTCTTTAATTACTTGCAAAAAAAAAAGAAAAACAGATATATTTTTTGACCAATTAAATACCACAAGCAATTAGCGAATCACTGAAATTTATAATTTCTGTCAGTGACTCCAACTGCCATTCTCTGTCTCAGATGTCACTGTTAAACTGTCCTAACAGAATGGTCTCAGGACTTCCTCAGTGCTTATCATCGCATATATCTTATATTACATGTACCCTGCCTGTTAAAATGTTAACAATAAATCTGTGCTCCTTGGGTCCTATCTAGGAAGAAAAAAAGGGTCTTATCACATATTTGTTCTTCTGTGAAACCCACACATTTAGAATCATGTATAAAACTAGCTTCTTGAAGTATAAAAGTGGAGTAGGGGTCTCCTAGCATTTCCAGTCAGGAATAGCTATTAAAATCAATGAAAGAGTGTAAAACTAAAGAAAGTAGCAACAGATAGAGATCCTATCTGAGAAAACTGGTTTTGTGCAGAGTGATACTTTATCATATTCACATGCTTGTTATTTCTATCTGTCTAACATTTTCATTTATGTGTTTAGTATTTACTTTTTCATCCAGAAAATCTATCTGGAATAATCAATTAAGTTATAATGAAAAGTGAAAAAAGAAGAGTAAAAGAGTCTGGAAGATTTACTGCACAGTGTTGCTACTCTGTATTATATAAGTAGGATAAACATAAAATGAGTATTATATTGACATGGAGGCACAGCAGAAATATTTTATTTCTATACAGGAGCCTGATTTGTTACTCTGAGAACTCAAACTGAAAGATGAGGAAAGGACTAATTCACTGAGGTTCCTAAAAAAGTATAAGTATATATTATTATACTTCCTGCCTACACATGTTTTGCCATGGTAGTTATACCACAAAGGTACCACTGAAATTTAAAGTCCAAATGGAATTTAAAGTCCAAATAAGCACTCCTTAGTGAATTTACACTAATCCTTTCCCTTCCTTGGGGTGAAGAGTCATGCAGCTTGATATAAAGGGGAATCCACTGGGAGAAGGTGCTAAGTACTCTCTGAGCGCAGAGAAAGCCATTAGAATTAGCATTATTGTCCCCTTCCATGTGCAAGTCAGAGGACAGACAACACTGCCCTCCCCTAGGAGAACCGCAAAGGAAGCAAACAGGGCTCTGAGTCACCCAGGAGTGCCGCACGGGCTCCCTTCCAGCCCAAGACAGATTTCCATAATATACTCACTTGCCTCTGATTTCTGATACTTTACTGCTCTTTTGTGACATGGATTCCTTGATTCTGATCTATCGTCTCTAGAATTTTTGCCTTATTCCAAATCTGTGTGTCAGAAGTTGGGATATATGTTAGTCCTTCATAAAGTAAGTGCAAGAGCCAACTGGAAACCATCACATCAAGTGTGTTTTATTACAAGGGGATATAGTCATGTTTTATATGAACTGTAGGAACTACGCCAAATGAATAATTCTTGATCTCAATATTCTACTGATTATCAAACTGATTAATGGGGAATTCTATTTTTATTTAAAGATGACAGATGGCACTTTTAACTTATACTGGCAAACAGCCTTTGCATACACTCTTTTATTTTTTCAAGTCTTTCATATACTTTTTAATTGCGCACAGAAAATCTCATATTTCTAAGTGAAAAAAGATAACATTGCTTATTCCAAAATTCCAGCATTTTGTATGTATTGAAAAATAGGATAAATAAAGCAGATATTCTTAATATCGAAACACATATAGATGAGGACCTAATTTTTTTTATCCAATGATAAATGAATGAAGAACCACTCATGTCTCCAAGTTCTGTTTTCTCCCTTCAAACAAGCAGAAGAAACAGCCAAAAAAGCCTCCTTACTTTTTTTATAAGGTTCCACATCAAAGGCTTTTTGCAGATGATTCACGAATACTATATATTTTGATCTATGATTCACAAGATCAAACTTTTTTTATTTTCACAATCAACAAGATCTATAGGCAGGCTATTAGATTCTGTGGTGAAACGGGGAAATTATTATGGAGACCAGAAGTAGGTCTAGGAAATATCCTCAAAATGCCAGTTCTTTCACTCTAGGGAGAAAAAGCTACATGTATTGGAGCATGTGTTAGTATACAGCATAGGAAAATTCTGAAGGCACTCAGAAAGCCCCATTACTCAGGAAATTGAATAGCCATGAGCACTGTTTCTAGGTAAATCTTATTTAACGTTTCCCTAATTAGAATCAATAGAACCCAATTTTCATTCTTCTGCCTTTGTTATACACAAACTATCAGTCAGGGTCCAGAAAATCTCCCAGGCTACTTCCATACAAAACCGATTCAACTGCTTCTTGACACTTATCTGACAGGATCCAAAAATTAAGTTTTATAAATGTTTATTACAAAAATATTTGCCATTGGAGTAGCTAAGGAAAATTAAGGGAGGCATTTAGATAATGAGTAATGACTTCTAAGGAGGTTAGTTTATCTCAGACAAATGTAGCTTAGAGAAATCGGTGTAGTTATCTTCTTAAAGGTAATGCAACGCACTACTTTGCAGTAATCTTGGGTTTACAGAGAGATTCTTGTATTTCAGTACGACAGCGTTAACCTCTGCTCATATTAAAAGGCTTGGGTTCTTTTATTTTTGCCTGTTTGGTCTTGGCTTTTTGGTATGTTAGGCTATCAACATTTCGACTCAATGACAATATCAAGTAAATGAAAAACTGACAATCTGTGCACCCAGGAAAACTAAACCTCTAATGAAATTAAGCATTAGTTTATTAAATTTTATTGTATTATCAGAAAGTTTTTATTATAATGTGCAAAATCTGCTTAGTGCAGCCCTAGATTGTATTTACAGAACGGTAGGACAGCTTATGTAGGCTGAGTAGAAGATGCCAGATTGGACAATTGAAGGAATATAATCAGCATAATGTTTTTTTGGAAAGGCAAAAGGAAACTATGCCATATGTTCACTTAAGCCTTAATTTTATGTAAAAACTGGCTGTTTTTTCTTTGACATAGCTAGAATGCCCTTTCACTTACAGTTCAAAGTCTGTTCATGTGCTCTCTAGCTCCTCATATGCTCAAACGTATTGTACACAGCACTGTCCCCTACTGGGGAACACGAACTGAAACAGATCCCATTTTCCATACAGCCAGGTACTGCAAAGAGCCCCAAACCGTCATGTGCATTGCCTTTTTCTGACAGAGGCATAGCGAGCAGAGGGAAAGGGAGCGAAGGAGGAATTTTCCCTCCTTTATTTCTCTGGCTTATTTCTCTGTTTTAATAGCAAATTAACCTTCTTGACAGGATGTGTGAATTCTGCTTTGAATTTGGAAGAGTTTACAAGCACTTGATAAGGAGTCTATGCCTTTGCAGGGTAATACACTAGCTCTTGCACTACAGCTATAATGCTATTAAATTTACTTCATGGAATTAGTACAGTCGCTGCTTGAGTTTATATAAGCTGCAGAGCAAAACCCCTAACTATTTTTAGTTAATCGCAAAGAGGATGGAACTTGTATTTTAGCGATGAGATGATCAGCTCTCTATCTCTCTCTTTTAATTTCAGCCTGGCAAGATACAATCAAGGACATTATTAAAAAAAGCCACACAAAAAACCTCATAATGCTTATAAAGGTATCAGAGCCAGAACTACCAACCTATGCTTGTTATTAGCATGGCATATTGCTGTTTTAATCTAATGCTAGGTAGTGTATTAACCTTCTATAGGTATAAATTAATGAGGCTCTTAATGCATTTTCATTGGGAGGCTGAGCAGTCAAACTCATTTACTTAGTGAAAACTACAAAAATCACTTTCTTGTGAAATCTGAAACTAGAAGCTCCAGTGAACTAATGATCACAGTATGAACCATTTTATGTACCACTAAAAATAAAGATAACCTGTAAATGTAAAATTTGCACTGCATAACCCATGCATTTATACAGCTCCACCTGTAAAAATATTCTTTGTTTAACTCTGCCTGAGAAAGGAGGAGCATATTTAAAACAAAGTATGTTCATAGCTAAATGTCCTCATGGCAGCATCTTCTGACCAAACCTCTGCCTCAGTCAGAAGGAACTTAGCAAACAGTACCAGGATTCCATTCCTTGTATTCAAAGAAAAGATGAGATATCTGATGTACTTACATGGCTTTTTTGCTGGCTGAACTAGCTGAGGGTTCAGGTATGGGCTATTCTCTGCATCTATTCTGCGTTTGTACTTCTGGCGACCTCCACGTACTCTGTCTAGGCGGACACCTACATTGGGAAAAATAAGCAAACATGGAATTAAATATATTTTGAGGATGCCTTTCAGGTACCAATCTTTTATCTCCTGCCTTCCAAGATTTATTTAAATGCATGTTTATTTAAAAAGAATAATTAAAAAAAACCAATAGAAAACAGTACTAAAAGTATTTGCAAGCTATTTAGATTTTCACATGTGCAAGTTCACAACATAATTTCCCATTCATTCAAAAACACTTTTTTAACATAATATTAATAACAGCTAATGAGTTTAGTTTTTGTTTGAAAGACTTTAATCTGAGGTCTTCTTTAGCAGAAGCTGGATCCTGTTCCAAGTTGTAATAAACACCATGGATATACAAGGCTATCACTGTGAGCAGAGAAGTAGGGAGAAAGAGAACTTTATAAACAATTAGTGTTGCATACAGTTTAGATAGTCAAAAGTAATGCTTTTAATTTACATGGACAGAGAACACAAAGGAAGTGCCCTTAGTAAAATAAGAACATATATGTGGTTTAAAGACTCGAAATGGTTTGTGAGTGTTTGAAAGAAATTGTATGGGCGTTCATTTAGATGTCAGCAATGACGAATTAACATTTGCATTCTACTTCCAAATTGCTCGTTGCTTTAATAAAGCATTCTGATACCTCTGTTGTATAAATATATAGGAGCTCACCTTCCTGAAACAGGCTGCAGCTGCTCTCAGAGAGAAAATAAAAAAGGGAGGGGAAAGAAAGGATGGTAGGTCCTATAAAACAATTAAGTGTTTTTATTTCTTTCTTTATTTCCACCCAGACAGATTTCTAGACAACTAGGACGAATATCAGTATAACCAAGCAGTAGCATATCACTGAAGTTGAAAAACTCAGCACATATGTAAGGTAACAGGATACCAAGTGCAAAGTATGTCCCTGGTGACATGGACTTAACTGTACAATTATGCAAAGAAACATTATGTAGCAATGATTCATGCGAGCGATGTATTAAAGTGTAGCTCACTTTCTCACTTCTCTTTTCATTGTCTACTTTAATTCTCTGCCCTCTATTTATCTTTTCCATTGCCATTATTATATCATCCCCCTGTTCTCTCCCACTCAGGAAATACCTCCAGAACTGGCTTCTGGAATGCATAAAAGCCACTGCTACGAGAAGCTACAGTTTATGAGCAAAGCATGAAGAATATGGATTTATGTGTTGCCCATGAACCTGCTCTGGCAGCACAGTCTAGCTGCCAGGAAAGATCTCTCATTCCTCTTTCAAACAAAAGAAGGAAGAGGACTGACTGGTTTTCATAGAAAACAAAAAGCGAAAAATCCAAGGCCAAGTCTTATTTTGTTTTCATTTCTTTTTCTTTTCTATTTCTTGCTTTTTTCTTTGTTTGTTATATTTACTGCTTTCAGAGTTCACATGAAACTAACACACAGGAACACTCTGACTGACTCGGGGAAGACGGTAGTTTAAAGATCTGATTCTGTACTCTTCTGCTGCAAGTGGAGGCTTTGCATGGAGGTGGTCTCATTTGCCTAAATGGACTGTTCATATCTGTAAAGGTTAATAACATGAAAGTTATTTGGCTTCAGATCACAACTGATGTAAAACTGTAAAACAGTGAATTGTGTACAAGAGCACTCACTACTTCTTGCTCACCAGGAAACTGGATAGTAATCGTCTGCATTGAATAGTGAAATTTCATTCACCTTACTGTAAATACTGTATTGTCCTCTCCCAAACACAAGCAGTACATTTCTCATTGTACTGTACCAATACACTTTTGGGAACCACGTCATATAAATAACAAAACTAATCAGCCACATATCCAAAGAGGTCACTGCATAATTATGACAGAAATCTCCTTATTTATGGTGTTTACCTATATCCCTACCACACTTGTGGCTGATTCGTGGTCTAAGCTATTTGGTATAAATTCACAGTGATTCAATCAACAGGGAATGGATGTGTTTGTTTGTTTTTAAAGTTATATTTAGAAATGCATTAACTACAACAATATGTTCAAAAACTATTAGTTAAAAACTCAGAGCTAATGGTAACTCAGTGTCCTCCATCCTTGAATCAGGGAGTTTCAGCTCTACCCAAAAAAAATGGCATTCAGGGCAACACACTGCCATGAAAACATACAGCAAGAGACCAAGATTTGATAGCTGAATATTCAGAAAAAGGCAGAGGATTAGAACAAGGCACATACGAGATTGGTGGGATTATGAAAAAGACGGCCCAGCATTTGAAGAAAAATAGATAGAAAATGATTTCTGCATAATTCAGATGTCATCCTTCTTCCTGCTTGGGAGCAGATCTCATAGTGATAAATGATGGATAGCATCAGACAGAAGTATGTTTAATCAAAAAGTAATGGAACTGAAGCTTAAATTAAAATAATATAAATCTACCAAGATGAACAGTTTTTTACCTCCTTTGCATTTGCTGAGATACACATTCAAGATATTCACATATTCAATGGAAACAAAGACAATAGTCATAATAGCAAAGTTATACACAGATCCATGCATTCACATATATACATATCTATACCTGTAAATATAGCTACACTTTTTTAAAAAAGGCACAAACTTTACAATTCCAATAACGGGTCAATAACAGTACCACCTATTTTAAAATTACATAAATCTATAATATAATTAGTTCAAATTCTAATGTGAAAATCCTTTTGATAACATAATACCAATAGAATATAAATTGGAAATTTATAAGCCTTTTCGTAAAATTGATACAAAGTTAACCATCATTCTAGCTCATAAGCTTTCATCTCTCCTAATACTATTACAAAATAACCATTTTGGAATCAATTTCTGATAATCTCACATACCTCGAGTGGCATGTTACTTCCCAAGAGTCTTAACAGGAGTAAACACAAAGCAAGATACTACCTAAGAAGTAAGAAAGTATGCCAGTCTGATATCCGGTGAAAACTTATTGGATTTTGGAGGGTAGCAAACTGAAATCTAGAGGATCCTGTGTATATACATATATTTTCACTTATAACTGCTATAGCTGTAGAGAGAATGTAGAAAAGAAAAACAATTTTGTCCACAAAGTTCTTCATTTTGTGGGGGTCTAACATCTTGATCATAGAGGCGATTGCTTTAATTCAACACACATTCTGTATTCAGAATATTAAAGAAGATATTGTGGCATCTAGCTAGGGTACAGAGTGATGTTAGAGATCTCTGTCAGAGATCTGCTATGCATGTGGCTTACCAGGGTTTTAGGCAACTCGGTCCATTCACCCTCGTCACTGTTCCCAACCATAAAGCGAAGAGAAAGAAATCCATCCCACTCAGATCACCGAATGAACTGCGTTATAAGTATTATCATTACAGTTGGTTAGGGTCAAATTATCCACTAATGTAACTGAGCAAAGCTCCCCTGAAGTCAAGCAAGCTGATTTTCCATGTTCCCCAATGCTGTTTTTCATTTTTTAAATTCTTCAACAGAAAAACAAAAACAAAATCTCAAATAAGAAAACCTGTGGTGTCCACAGGGAGTCTTATTGCAGTACAAAAAAAAGAACAGGCCTGCTACCAATTATAATATGACTTCAACAGTCAAGGCTGCAACATGTTCACTTTACATCTCATGACAAGGGCAACTCATTTGAACTCATCTGTTCAAGAGTGATGGTAAATCACGCATTTTGACACACTTTACAAAGCTCAGAAGATACGGATTAGACTGGAACTGTAATATATGGAGAGGTGGAAACTATGTAAATCAACGCAATAACTACTTTTTTAAAATAAACACATACTAATACAACTTAAGAATCTCTCCAGCTGGCCTTAAGGAAAAAATGGTCTCGTAGTTACAGTACTAGCTTCAATAAAACAAGGTTTGCTTCCTGGTTCCTCACACATTCTTTGCATGACTTTCTATCAAATGTTTGCCAGCATGAAATAAAATAAATTGGCCCCTTACTCTGAAGTAAAATTGTTCCCATACAGTCTTGCACAGAAATAACTGAAGCCTGGGACTAAGCTACAAAGTGAGCTACCCTCCAGGTGTTTCAGCCTAAAGAAACCTAGCACAGGCAGAACTGAACTCTCCATTTGCTCCATTTTTCCTCATCTGTTCCTCCCTTACTATCACTCCTGCAAATTATTGTTCCTGTTTAGTATGCCTTTTCTCACACTGCCTAGAGGCCCTCGTGTGGGACAGGTACCCCACTGTGACTGGTTCTATATAACCAAAAAAAGTGCCCTTGTCCCAATATATAATTCTTTCTGTCATTCAGGTCCCCAGCATGATAATCATATTTAACCACTTCTCTTTTTCCACACAGATTCAAGCCATATATGCACATGCAAAGTGTACCATTTATTCCTTTATAACACAGCTTTCCTCCACTTTTCTATTCCCTCCTCCCTACCATGGATACTAGTCTCTGGTGTTCATCTGTTCATTTCTCCCACTAACATCCTCGTCCTTTCCATGCAACTCTATGCCTACAAGAAATCGGCAGGCTAACTCGTAAGACGTTTGCCCATTCCTTCAAATCCTCCTCAAGACCTACCAACACCACACTGCCTATGAGAAATTAATAACTACCTGTAATCAGGGATAGCTTTATACTGTGGAAAAAAATATATAATCCACTTAAATATGAACTGAGCTCTAAATACATCAAAACTCGCTCTCTTCCAGACAAGGAAAATACATCAGTGAAGAGCAGGTGTGAGACCAGAGCCAAACCCACAGTTTCAAATTCCTCAGAAACTTTCAGCCTGCGCTCCTTTCCATCCCCCCTCTGTAAGACAAGAGAAATACAGTGAGTGGACTTGTTCTACGCCTAGGCCAATCTGGCAAGCTCCTATCTTCAATTCGCCATTCTGTATGTACTAAAAGAGACTCCCAACTCATTTTTTGAGATATGTAACTGGGTAAAGCTCCACTTAACTACAGTTGTCTGTCAGATTCCCAGCATTGTCTTAAAATCTTACCGGGAGACCAAAAAGGACGGATAATGAAGTAACTGCATCTTTCTGAGCTCTAGAGAAACATCAGTAGCAGAGAAAAAAACACTAACAGCAAAATCAGAAACAGCAAAAGGAATTTTAATGGCAGATTCTGATGTGGTTCTCCTTTGGGACAACATCTTGATAGAGTGTTCCAGTTCGACCTGAACACACTGTGCATATTTATAAGATTGCTGGGTAAGCTTGGGTGAATGTTATAAACACAGAGTTTTGCATTTATTCTGACAGAATGGGAAAAACAGTTGATTTTTCCTCCATGAGCACAGTCAGAATGTATTCGGAGATAAGAACGCACAGTCACGTAGTTACTCTTTAGACGATTCAGTAATCCCTGTAATTTGGGATTAGAGAAGTGTGAGGCCAGTGCCCTGAACCTGAAGTTTAAAAGATTTGCAGTGGAAAGAACACTTGCACTCAAGTCCTCTACGCTGCAATAGACCTTTCACAATATAGTGGAAACATGCAGGAAATAACACAGTGTGAAGATAAAGGATAATATGAGCTATCTTTTCTTTGAGATCTGTATATTTGTTTCATGTGCTGAATGATAAAGATACCAGAGAGCTTTTGAAATCAGTTTACATAGTATTTGGACAATACCACGTGCAGGTAAAAATCCAGCCAGCGAGGTAAAATGCATTCCATTAGGCATTTCCATTCCGTTTTTTGAAAACTGTGTCCTAAGTCATCAAAGAAGATAAAAGCTATGACTCACATTAAAGCTTTCTTGATCTACAGCTGAATTAACAATTAGCAACGGGAAGGCTTTAGTGTTTTGTCTTCTGATAGCTATCTGCACTATTAAACACATTATTTAGTGTAGCACAGGAAGTCTAAAAGCCATCCTCCTACTTCATATTCAGTCAGAAAGAATATATTTGTTAATATGGGATAAAATTGGCTGTCCTCAAGAGGTGCTTATAAAATAAGTTAGTTTAGGAACCTGCCCATGTAATGGAATGAAAGACAACACTTAATGTTTATTACTTTAATATCTAACCTGCTCTGTGTCTATGAGTGAGTTGCTTAGTTTATTCGTTCCTCAGCTTCTCAGAGGGCAACACCCTGTAGGAATCTGACAAAGATCTGGGACAAACAGTTTATTAGCCAAAAAAAAAATAGTGTTGGGCCAAATGAAAATACTTAGTGAATTTTCCCGGGGGGAAAATAAAAGGAGAAAAATACTCATTTTTTAAAATGATGTTTCAAACCAATGTTTCATTTCAGAATTTGCCCATGTTTAAAAATTTAAAAGTGTTTCTAGAAGACCAAATACAAGTAACATTTTGGCAAATCCCCTTTTTCCTGAGGGAAAGGGATGAGCAGGTGGGATTTTCCTAATAGAACTGAAAAAAATTCACTTTGGCTAAAGCCCAGAGGATTTTTTTTTCAGTTTGACAAAAGAACTGATAAATGTATTACTTACACAGCTCAGTACTCAACCTTTCTTGAAAGGAACATTAACTTTGCATGAACCAATCATCTACATGCTGAATTTTTGTGCATTGTCATTTATGCATTAAAACATAAAAGAACATGCATAAAATCCACTTAGTTTTCCCATGCAAATGAGATTTTGCGTAAATAAATTCTATTATTTCCTTAGCACGAGTGATTTCCAATGAAGAATGGATCATAAACAACTTGGTTCACATGAAGAAAATGTGACATAAAATGTTCAGAATACTACTCTTGCTTTACATTTTTTAAGGTTCCATATGAAGCTGAGTATCCTAATCTGTGACGCTCACAAATACAAATTAGGTCAAACGCAACAGGTGACAAGTTTTAATTGAATGTCTTCCGTCTGCAATTCTGACAAAAGGTGAATGGAAATAAATGAGTCTGGCAAGACAGCCCTGAGCCTTACAATACCCAATATCTCATTATTTTTAAACAGCTATCTATAAACTGGTGCTGACAAGCCTTGAACCTTTTATTTCTGCTCAAGAAGAGGTGAATGTGCAGAAAGAAAAAAAAAAGAAAAAGAAAAACAGGACAGCTACTCTGTTGCATTAAACTTGCAATACCCATTATCATCTCCCAAATATTATCAAAGGAAATCCTTTTACATTTCAAATAAGAACTTAAAAAACCCTGCTTCTTATCCAGAAGAGAGACACTCTATGCGCTCAGTTCCAGGGACCTAAATTTGATCTTTTGTGAGTTTTATACTACTAGAATTAGAACATTAGATTTATGCTAGATTCATGCTGATTTTAAAGAGGCTGAAATTACGCCGCTGTATACAGGCTACAAAAGTTGTACTTCTTTTACTTCACTTTTTATAAGTAAGGAGGAGCCCATGTTGCAGCCAAATGTGAGTATTTGCAAACTGTGAAGCAAAAGCAATGGAAAACTAAGACTGTGAAAATATAAAGCTCCGATGTTTCTGATATGAAACAGTTGCCATCACATGATAGCCGTCTTTCAAATTTACCTGGATTACTAACACACTAATAACTAGGCAGAAGCACAAAATGCTGCAAAAGCTTTTATGAATAATATAGAAAATACTGTTGCTAATTGCACCATTTCATTTCATGTCAATGTGCTTACATATCATAATCATACTATGTTATAGTATATGCCTTACTGTTTTAATTATACATATGGCATCCTGGGATGAGGTATAAGAAGAAATAAAGGCAATATACCATTAACTAAATACCACAATTCTTACCTTACTTTATTTAAATATAGTTACACAAGAGTCTATCTTGTTTCAGAGTTCAAATTAAAACCAATCTAATAAGGTGGAGCTCGCTGGGCTGTGAAGTCACTACTGCATCAATACACTTGTAACCATTACTGCAAGGTGACCAGTGGAGACACAAAAGACAGCCTGGCTGATGATCCAAGGAGAGGACAGGGAACACAAGGAGATGGAAGGGTCAAAAAGTAAGCTGGAGCAAGGCCTTATCGAAGCTTGAAGGTCAAAAGCAGGCTTTTATTCTAGATCACATCAGCAAAGCTTATAAAGAATTCAAGAGCTATGCTAGTGACAACTCTAATAGAAAAGAAGTCTAACTGTTAAGTTCTGGACCATTTGCTGGCACCTCTCGAGAGAGATGAGAAGATTGAAATAAAATGCATTACAATAATCGGACTGTGAAGTACTGGTAGCACGAATCAAGATCTCAACACCCTTTTCAGATACAGTAACGTGCAGTTTCACAGTATCTCAGTTAGTGACTTGGACAATGTTGGATTCTGGAATTAGAGATCCAGAAGTCACAGGAAAGTTCACAACAGTGTGAGTTGAAACAGTTACATAAAATCATCGTAACAGTCCTAGTGGCACCAAGAAGCAGCTTCCTTAGAATTATGATTTCTATGATTTCTAGAAGAAGTGATTCTGTTTTGCTGGAACAGAACTGGAGGAAATTAAAGGATCGCTCTCAACATATTAAATCTCTAAAGTAGATGTACAATCCATTAAAATACAAAAGTTCTTTACCCTAACAAACACACTGCCTAGGGGTTTTTTTTGTTTCTTTTTTTTTTCTTATTACCCTCTTTTTTTTTTTCTCTGGGACAGAATCTTGCTCATCTTCATCAAGGAGCAGCCAGTTTCTTCTGAACTGAACAGTACCAGAGTAAGACGAACAAAATTCAGTTTTAAAATCGCACTCATCTGGCAGAGTAAGGGAGACTTTTCAGTTAAGGTGGCTTTATATTGCCAGTTGAGTTTAAATTGGCCTTAGTGCAAAAACATACATTCTCACAAAATTCCAGACTTCTCCAAAGCTATTCATGGAAATATCATTTTGCCTTTGTCTTTTCTCTTTGCACACCTGTAACAATGCTAACTATCTCTACAATCTCTCTTACAATTATGTACTGTGTAATTACAAACTATGCTTTTGTTGATGTAGTACTATACAATTCTTCCCTGCTTTTGTCATTTTTTCAAGAATCAGGTAATTGTTTGTGGAACCCCTTCACTTTTTTACATCTTCCTTCAAGCATCCTCTACAGGTACGTCAGAACTCTGAACCTCTCCCTTCATCCTGCTACCTCCTATCTTACACCGCTGCAGAATCTAGTCCAGTTGGTACAATGGGAAAATAACCAAAGCAGCTTAACTCATGTCTCAGCCTCACATCTGTCTCATGTCTTAGCCTCTAAAGGCTAACACATTTTTTAAGAGCATTATATTTTGTCACAGTGTATAGTCTACGTGTCTATCACTTTTACCTATGTATCTGGAAATTAGACAGATAGATATTAAAATATCTATTTAACGCACAAAAAAATGTGCATGCTAACGTTGTGCAAAAAAAATGGAGTACTTAAAAACCTAAGCACCAACTTCATGTAGAAATGGGGGCTTGGAATATGTGATAGATGCTCTTGCATTTTCTGCTGGTTTCGGTTTTGCAGCAAATATATGAGCATTTAGTCTTTCATGTGTTGTTATCTCGTTGCCAAACTCTTTTTCAGGATTAGATGGGGAGTTGCAAAACAGGGTCCCACTTAGGGTCTCAGAGAACTCTTACAGCATAATTACAGGTTAATTTCTATATTCAAGATAATAGAAGATCTTATGCTGTAAGTTTCAGGTGACTTAGACAAATGCCATGGCTTTTCTGTACTTTGAGACTCCTGTCCACGTACTATTCATTTCTGTTTCTTAAAATTCTACCTGTATGGATAGAAAAGCCAGCAATGGCTGGTATCAGTTTGTAGTAAAAGCAGCCAAATTTTATGACTGTGAGGAATTTAAAATCCCTGGTTTCTATTCCCCTTTGAACTTCTCTCTGGGCAGTTGCTTACTTTAAAATGGGAATATTTATCTGGTATTTAGGTGGAAAAAATCAGTCATCTGGGTTGATATGTTCAGACTGGAGGGTACCAACATACCGTATCATAGCATCTTTCTGTGCAGTGTTCCTTCTGGCAGAAAACATCAGACAATGCAGGAGAATACACTGGAGCTCTTTTCTTTTCAGGACACTGCGTGCAGTGGGTTAAAGTGACCATTGTTCAACAAAAAACCAAAACTCTTGAAAATGTAGTGGATGGATGGGCATCAAACCAAAAAAAAACCATAGTAAAATAATAATAATGAAAAAAAGTGAAACAACTATGTGGTGGTATTGCTTCCTGACCATGGTTACCTTGTGGTTTAACGCATTCTGCTGAAAAGGTCGAAACAAAGAGGGAAGATATGTTCTCTGCATACATTACTGTTTCTGGGGGTAGCAGGTAAAAAAGCCCCAATGTGCACAGCTTAACGAATACTGGGAAAAAAACCACTCAGAAAGAAATTATTTTTCCCTTTCTGAAAAAAAGTTGGGTAGTAATGCATCCCATGATGGGTATACAGATGGAGTCTGTAAAAGAACTGATAATTTACTCACAAAATTGATACTGATGATACTCACGAAATTGTATCAAATAATCAATATAAAAAGAAATTAATCAGACAAACCCTTTACAAATAATATTCTATAGCTTCTTGTCATGTGATTAACAGCTCCAGGAAGTCCTGCAAGAGCATTAGGAGAGACTGTGCTAGGCTATGCTCCCATCCGCAACTCTCTCTCCCCAACCCCAGTATCAAGGCATGTAACCGACAGGTCTCCAATGCTTATTTCAAACCTTTAGTCAGAGGCTAAATACAGCAAACTAACTTCTAGGTTTCATTTCCAGAGTTAAAAATATGGCTTGCAAAGTTTCTGAAAGCAGAGGGAAATGAGAGTGTCACAATAACAGCTTTCCAAGATAATGGTGATTTGCTCTAGGTCCTCATTTTGTGAGCAAATTTGTCTGCACACACATTCTTGCATTATGTTCAGTGAACATAACAGACTAAACAGACTAAACCTGTGCATAAAACCAAAATGTTGTAACATTAAATCCCTAGTAAGTGTTTGAAAAAAATCACCTGATTTTGAATTACTGTGTGATCCACTCAAAATGGCATTGCCAGGAAGGGATTTTGGAAATAGCCTGTAGTGAGGCCCAATATCCGATCCACAAAACTCTTCATAAGAAACAAGTAAACATTTTATAGGGTTTAAAAATGCACTTTTCCTTTGTCTTTATTCCACCTCTCCCCTGTTATTCTGTGAACACCAGTACCAAAGAACTGTGCGTACATGAGAATCCGAACGTGAAACTGAGTAGAAACAAAAATGAAATCAGCCAATTGAGTTTCGTTGCTCAGGTTGAGTGAGTAGCAAAAAGGGGATTAGATTTTTAAGTTATTTCATTTTACAAGAGAAAGCTCCAGTTCTTCAATTGAATTATACGGACAGACCCTCCTGCCCATGCACACCACTGATTTCTATGGGGAATCTCCTCTGCAGATGGGAGCATCTGCTTCCTGAAACCAGGCTTCAGACATTTAAAATAATTTAGAGAAGAGGGTTATGAAAACATGGGAGAGCTTTTCTTCTCTGTTGAATGTGATTTCTAAAATCAGTTTATGTTCCAGATTCCCAAAAAGTATCAGACCTGGTGAAAAGTCATAAGATTAAAAGATACACTATTTTTTGAATCTTTGAATGTTCACTTTTTTCTCCCTAACACAATAAGGGTGGGAATATTCCTGTAAATAGATAAATATATATATAAAATCCTAAGACTAGCTCCACCAGTTAAAGCTTGAATAGAACACCAGATTAAAATCTCAGAATTCCTGTAACAAGTATATATATTCTAGGTTTCCTCTTGCTAAAGTAATGGATAAGAAAATACGAAATACAAGAAGTTAATATGTACAGGCCAAGCGCTGTGGACATAAATGCAAAAGTAAATGAAGTGAATGCATAAATGCAAAAAATGAAGCTACCTCTTAATTTTAAATATTATGTAGGCTCCTGAACATAGATAACATAACACTGTTCATGCCCACAGAGTAACTGATTTGGAAATCAATTTATATATGCTGCTAACCTCATAACTTGATGATAATGCCTAGCACTCTGGAGTGAGAGGTTATCCTGTTTGTGGCCTCTGCTTCTCTTAAGCTAATACTTGAACAATTAATGAGAAGTTTATTAGGGATATCACATTATCAATACTACCACTAGAAGCCTTCCTTACAAAAGCACATGCTAGCCCACACATCCACTATTCTTTCTGTAGTTAGCACGAGGAGTGGATCAGAGATAATGCAGAAAACCTGAGCTGAAAAACATAATTATAACGTGCTCAGTGTTTTCCAGCCCTTTTTGGCTGTCCATAATGTTACACACAATTAATACTATGAGAAAAATTGATTTTACTTTAATAAACCACAATAAATCTTGCAACAATTAGACAATATACTTCAACTGTAAAATGCTCTCTGCTCTAAAAGAAAAAATAGTGACAATTTTCTTCTAATCTGATATGAAATGTTGGGCCTTTGGGAAATAGGTTAATAAATTCTAGGTTTTTAAACGAGGCAGTCTGATTTACTGTAAACTTCCCCATTACAGTTATAGTAGATGTCTATCAAATTGTTTATGAGGACAAATTTATGGAAAATATCCAAGAGTAATGCTTTGTTCTTATTAAAATATATGAATATGTATGTAATTTTAGCCAGACTAAATTAACAAAACAAAACAAAAAGAAAGGGAAAAAAGGTCAACAATTGTTGTCATGAGAATTATTCTTTTTCACAACAAGCAACTCCTCACTGTTAAAAATGCCTTTATAAAAAGATATTTGTGGGAGGAATATACTTTTGTTTAAATTGTAATGGCAACTGCTATGAAGAAAAAGTGTAACGGGAATATTCACTGTGTGTAATGTTAAACACATGCATATTTTATTTTTCTAGGGGCCATAAGGAGAATATTTACCAAACAGGAGACCAAGCTCTTCTCACTCAGTGCATTGCAAATATAGCATTATTCCTCTCAAGTCAGTAGACCTACCCAGAGTTACTTCTAAGGGCAGGAAGGGCAAACAATTTGCTTTTATGGAGTCTGTATTTTTTTGAAATATTCTGCTCATTTCAAAATTTTCTGCTTTCTCTCCCATTTCTCTCTCAAAGTTCTCCTCCCTCCCATTATAACTGATGTATGTTGGATTCTTTCCTTCTTTTGTAATTTAAACATAGAACTATACTTTTCCACCCGAGTTTCATTCCTATAGCCTGTGACATCCAGCTTTAAGAGATGGTATGGCAAAAACAAGAGCAGAACTTATTTGGTGAAAAGAAGATAGTCAATCTAGTAAATAACCTGAATAAACAAACCCACGAAGAGAAATCTGCAGAAATATTTCAGGACATTTACAACTAGCGGCCGCAAAACAAACAGACGTGTATATTCCCCTCACAAGGACAGGGTTTGAGCAACTTCACCAGTTGCACCAGAAGAGTACCTACAACAGATCAAACTGAAATTGTACTCGTGACGTCCACAGCAACATCCAAGAAGAAAAAGTAAGTCCTCTCAGTATGATGAGGAGAACAGTTATCAAAACCACTGAATGACAGACTTAGAGTATTAGCTCACCATAAAATTCAGCAGTAATTGAATTGTATTTCATATTCAACAGAAATCCAAAATTTCAAGCAGAAAGAGACTCGGACGAATTATGAAACACCATTTCCAAGTTCCTCTTACATGAATTAAGCAGTGCATTTCACTGCTTACTGTACATGTCTTTCCTGCTATGTTTGAAGCATAGATACCTGATATTGTCCTTTTTTTTTTTTGGCTAACTAAACCTTTAATAAATTTTAAACTACTAAGAATACTGTTCTTTTG